>NC_061869.1:16577797-16794027 GCF_907164915.1 Impatiens glandulifera | reverse complement strand
TCATCAGACTTGTACGAAATTGGCAATATTACAGTCTAAACATGTGAAGGCTCCCCTTTGTAATTACGAAAATTGTTTTTCCTAGAACTAAAAGGGAAACTGTCGGCTGATCTCAGTGTAAAATTGTCTTAGCATGAAACTGGTTCTTCTTCTTGAATCTGACCTATCAAACTACCGATTGGATTATCGATTTCTCCCTTTGTGAATAACTGGTCAAGTTACCGTTAGCTGGATATAACCGTTTCCGCTTCTTGGGGTAAAAATCAGACAAACTACCGATTTCGTATAATTTAGGATAATTTACCGTGCAGACTACCGATTGCGCCGTCTTTTATGAGCCGAAGATACTACCGGTCATACTACTGGTCGGTTTACAGGTTCCACTTCCTAGCGCATAACCGATTAATTTACCAATCAACTTGCTGAGCGCTAGAACCGATATCTTCTACTAAATCGATCAACTACCAGCTCCGGTTCTTTGACATATTACCGATAATTTTACCGAACAACTTGCTGAGCGGTAGAACCGATTTCTTCTACTCAACCGATCCACTACCGGTTCCGGTTTCTTATATAAATAGCCGAATATAAAGGCGATCAGATAATACCGATTTGCGTTGTCTTCATAAAACCGATGCAATATTACCGGTTGCAATTCTTTATGCGGTAAAACCGATTTCCATTACCGAACCGAACATATAATCGGTTGCTCCTCTTTGATAGATAACCGAACATATTGCTGATTAGTGCCGTCTTTATAGAACCGAAGGAGTAAGCTATCGGTTACAGTTTTACCGAATTCTGCATTTGTCCTTTAAAAATTGAACTTCTTTGCTTTCCGGTTTCTTTTTATCCTGCACAAACGATGAATTTGGTTAAGTTCTTTAAATAATTAAATAATTATTAAATAATTATCTAATTTATTTATTAATTTCTCCCTTTTTTATTATTTAATTTAAATATTCAAAACTTTGTAATCGTTGGACGCTTAAGTTAATTTAATTTCTAACAATTTCTCCCTCTTTGATATTTTAGAATAAATTATCAAAGTCAATTTTATTTATGAAAAGCATTTCTTGTCAGTTTGTATTTATGAAAAGCATTTTTTGCAATTGTTAGGATCTGGATCGCCGAAAGAGACTAGGGTCTCGCTAGGTGAACGCTTACACACACGCCGGTTGATAGTAACCCTATTAGAGGTTAATATCAGTCTCTATACTTCGCAAGTTGTCACATAATCTTGAACCGAATTCAAGCGCGGAAGTGTCTATGTGAACTTCAAGCAAAAAAAAGCACAATTTAGTCAGCGATAATATAACACAAAGAAGAAGAAGAAAACAAGACACATAATTTATGGATATTCAGAGATAAAGTTCCTACGTCACCCCATCTTCTCAAACGTTGAGAAGGATATTCACTTAGAATATTCAGATCGTTTACAATGCTTACCTAGAACAACCGACGCTTATTTACTGCTCGTTTTTGACTTCTCACTAAGTTTTCTCTATTGAACAGAAACAAATTCTGTCAACTTACAATACTCACTACTCACTACTCATACGGAATAGATGAACTTGTAATACACTTGAGATTCTAACACACACTAGTTATAAAGCTTAAATAGTTAGAGAGCAATGAAAAACAATAAGCACACTTGTGGAGTTTTTTAACAGGATTGCTATGTATGCCGAAATCAAAGATGTTTTTCTAAGGCTGTCAAAGATGGTTAATCTGGTTGAGCCTTGCTTTCTTAAATAGAGAATATGAAAATAATCATATTCTTCTTCAACGGATATATTTCCTTGATTGTACTTAGTTCATTGAATCTGATTTGTTGAAGATCGGTATAGTACAACTTTAAGATATCTTTTGATATAGTTTGATAATAAGTCAACATGGCATTAATTTGATAATGATTTCCAATGAGCAGATTAGCATGCATATTTGTGTTATACTATTTTGGCTTGTCCGGGATAATGTGAAAAATATCTGCTCCAAGTGGACTGCATTGGACTTATACCGAAAAGGTGGTTTAACTTCATTTGACAGGCTTCTTCTTCCTAAGAGATTTCATTAGACTTGTACGAAATTGGCAATATTACAGTCTAAACATGTGAAGGCTCCCCTTTGTAATTACCAAAATTGTTTTTCCTAGAACTAAAAGGGAAACTGTCGGCTGATCTCAGTGTAAAATTGTCTTAGCATGAAACTGGTTCTTCTTCTTGAATCTGACCTATCAAACTACCGATTGGATTATCGATTTCGCCCTTTGTGAATAACTGGTCAAGTTACCGTTAGCTGGATATAACCGTTTCCGCTTCTTGGGGTAAAAATCAGACAAACTACCGATTTCGTATAATTTAGGATAATTTACCGTGTAGACTACCGATTGCGCCGTCTTTTATGAGCCGAAGATACTTCCGGTCATACTATTGGTCGGTTTACAGGTTCCACTTCCTAGCGCATAACCGATTAATTTACCAATCAACTTGCTGAGCGCTAGAACCGATTTCTTCTACTAAATCGATCAACTACCAGCTCCGGTTCTTTGACATATTACCGATAATTTTACCGAACAACTTGCTGAGCGGTAGAATCGATTTCTTCTACTCAACCGATCCACTACCGGTTCCGGTTTCTTATATAAATAGCCGAATATAAAGGCGATCAAATAATACCGATTTGCGTTGTCTTCATAAAACCGATGCAATATTACTGGTTGCAATTGTTTAAGTAGATGACTAGACGAATAACTGATCATAGATTAAAAGATGATATCGGTCAACTGGCTGAGCGGTAAAACCGATTTCCATTACCGAACCGAACATATAATCGGTTGCTCCTCTTTGATAGATAACCGAACATATTGCTGATTAGTGCCGTCTTTATAGAACCGAAGGAGTAAGCTATCGGTTGTCGTTTTACCGAATTCTGCACTTGTCCTTTAAAAATCGAATTTCTTTGCTTTTCGGTTTCTTTTTATCATGCAAAAATGATGAATTTGGTTAAGTTCTTTAGATAATTAATTACTTACTAATTAATTATCTAATTTATCTAACAATTCGCGACACAAGAGAGGAAGGAGATAATATCAGTGGACCAAACCCAATGTCCCAAAGAGCCCCCACAAACTCTTGGAAGATTGGATTGACATGACAAATATCATACCATTTAGACTTAATTTTACTTAAAGAATGAAGATGTCGTAGAGTAAAATCCATTGTATTGACCACTAACATGATAATATGATGATACCATCTACATCTAATTCTATACCTAGTCCATTTATACCAAAAAAAATCATTTTCAATTCTATTGTTATCAATGAAATTGTTGGTCTTGAACCATAATATTTTAATCTCATAGAGGTGACACATTTTTTTCCCTTCATTACTTTCTTCAACTACAAATTATTGTTTTTGTGTGGGAGAAATTTCACTCAAAAAAAGTTTAAAAGATTGTTGGAGTATATTCTTTTGGATTTCAAAAAAGTAATGTTGTTTTATCATTGTGCAAAAATAATGACGGTTTTGTTGACTCCACCAAGATAGCCTAGTGGTAAGAGTCGGCTTAAGAGACTAAAATGTCACGGTTTCGATTTCATCTGAAGGCGCTTAAAATTTAAGCGAGGGATCATGGTTTTGGGGTGTCATGTTAGTTCTTCTTTAATTTAAAAAAAATAAAAAAATAACAGTTTTGTCTTTTAGCTAGGAGTGGATTGAGAAAAACGAGAGTATTTATTACATAGTTTTGAAATTCGACCCGTAACCCGGTGAAGGGACTAGTTCAACCGGTGTATAAACTAGTGGGTTTCATATAATAATAAAATAATACAAAAATAATAAAATAATCTATCAAATTGTTTATACAATAATAATCAAAGTATAGATAAAAATTCAAAATACTGTTTTGCAATTAAAATTTATTCATTGTCTCTATTATGAACAACACAATTATAATAAACACAAACTCTTAAGTCATGAATTAATAAAATTAAAATAAATATTAACTACTAATTATTTGCAAAATGCTCACACCATTCACCAAAATCAGTCCCACCAAAATCTTCACCAACTTCATCAGTCACTTCATTGCCTTCAATATGGACATCAATATTGTTTCTTTATCTTCTTATCCGATATCTAGTTCATCCAAGTTTACAATCTCAAATTTACATCTACAATAAAAATAAAAATAAAAAACTTTTCTGTAACTTACATACTTTGTAGCATTATTAGTAACAATAAGCACCACATTTTCTACTTCTACCAATAGAATAACTTCTTTAAGTAAGTTAACACCATCTTTATATTTCTTTTAGCATTTGTGGCATCAACATATTTCAAAAACGTTTTTCCTCTAGGAAAATAGACCAAAAAATAATAAAAGTCCTCATATGTTTATATGTCTAACCATCTTCCATAATAGTGCATCCCGTTTCTTTCCAATTGATGCGAAAACTATCCACAAAATTCTTAACTTTCTCAATATTTTTGTTTAACATATAACCGTGCAAGTAATAAAAATTAGGAGCTTTGTAACCAACTCCAAAAGAACAAGTTTCGTCAAACATCGATGGAGAATATACATAATTTACAGCATTAAAATGAATTGTTACATCAATCATCCATTAAAATCAACCTTATATTTTTCTGCTTTTCCTTGATAAACACTTTTGAGAGTTGGTTGTGCTCTCAATAGTTCTTGACATAAACATGGTGTCTATCGTCTTTTGCTTCTTCTTGGATTCAGAGATTATATTGTCTATTTTTTCTACTCCAACTTGCATATACATTTCATTCTCTTCATCTCTCAAAAGTTGTCTATAGTGCTCACTTATTTCGTACATAATTCTTTTTTTTTTAACTTCTAAAAAAAAATCCATTTCATATCTCACTTGTGCATGAACTTTAGTTCAAGTTGCAATCTCCGATCCCTTTGAGACCCGCGAGATGTTGTTTAAACCGATGAATACCTCCACCATTTATCAATTTTTCCCAATAGAGACAAATGATCTCTTTTTATTCTTGTTAATTATTGAATCTTCTCTACAATGAGACCTTACAGAAGTTTGAGATTGTACACTTGAAAATTTTGGTGTTGCATTTGTTGGTGTTTTTTCTAACAGAATCCATGATCAAACTATACATAAAAATATAATTCAGAGACCAAATAATCACTATATAAAGTATGAACCTCAAAATAATATCAAACTATCATCAACTATATAAAGTATGAATCTCAAAATAAGCCATTGATAATAACTTAAAAGAAGTTTAAATAAAAGAGACTTAACTAGATTATGTGAGGGACAAGGCTTCAAATCATACTACAACTTCCGATTTTTGAATAACTATGTTTTTATCTAGAGAAAAAACTAGGTTTAAGTTATGACTTACAATAATGCCACCTTAAATCATTTTTTAGTCTGGTAAAATCAGAATCAGCTGGTTAAGGTAGAAAGTGGAGCTTGAGGTGAATGAAAGAGTTTGTCATTCTTAGTGTCTAAAACTAGAAATCGATAATTTACCCATATAGAACTAAAAATAGGTAAAACAAATGGGAACAAAAAAAAACAGAGAGAGGGGAACTAAGAAAGTGATAAGTGAGAAAGAAAATAAGTGATTTTATTTTTTTAAAATATGATAAACTCGTTTGATTAACCCGGGTTACCGAATTTCTGGTCCAACCAGTGGGTTGACCAGATTTAACTAGGTTGATTCATTTCAGTTTTTTTAATCAACTCAACCCGGTTTGACGACTAGTTCAATGAGTTTTTTGGTCCGACCGATACATTTTGAATGAGAAAACAATTTTTACAATAACATAGCTCAAGAGTAATACGAAGATGGATTGTTGTTTTTATTTAAAAATATATATTCTTACTTAATTATATTTAGTAAACTTATTAAGTTGTTTAAATATTGTATTATTTACGTTCTTGTTTGAATCATTTTCTTCAAACTATCTTAGGGTGAAATCAATCAATGATTTTTGTATTAGAGTTGTTTGAGTAAATTATTTGTTTACTTTGCCTTATATTTTTAAATTATTTTTGTCTTCAAACTACGAGAAATATATATAGACACTATGTTAAAAAAAACTATAATATATAAAAAACAAAATTAGCAAAGTAAGAGGTTGATTTGAAACATATGTTAAACACATCTTCTTTAAAACAGATTAATCGTCTCTTTTTTGTGTTAGAGTTTATCGTAGATTGATGTTGCGTAAAATCAATTTATTATTTTTTGTATGAAAGTTGTTTGTGTAGATTTTGCTTCACACTGCCTTAGTATTTGTTATTGTCATGTGTTCTTTACATTCTAAATTCTCATTTGGTAAAAACAAAATTATCAGATAACTTAAGAATTTTTATTTATTACTACATACATTTTTTAAGAAACTTAACCTACATTATTTTCTCTATTACGATACTGCATAAAAAACACACATTTGCATTACCAGACTATTTACTAATGGTTGTTACAATTAATCAGTTTATAAACATATGAAGCTTAATTCTTGACCATATACACGTAAAAAAACTTAAATAATCAATAATCAATCTTATTGAAGAAAAGCCGTGCTACCTTTTGGTTATTGAATATTTCTTTTTTTATTATGTGTTTGTAGAACTGGTTTGATATGATGGTTATGGTCTTTAAATCTTATATTGATTTAATTTGTTAGCGTGCGTCTCAACTTTCCTCATCTTTTTTTAGAGTGTGTATCATAACATATGTGATATGTGTTCCAATTGTTCGTTTTTGATTGACTTGACGAAATTGTACAAGACTTTTCTCGACAGTATCGTCTACATGAACACTCATGGAGAGAGCAACTTGGTGACACGGAAAATTGAATATGAGAAGTTGGAGGAAGATGTAAGATGATCCAAGCACACTCCATGGATTTCTTTGTTATCGTGTCCAAAATATTGAGAATCATCATCTTAAATAATAATACTGTTCATTCTATATCCTCTGATGTTTTATATCATAATTCAACACTCTCTAATATTTTATATATAAAAAATAGTTGGGAAAAAATAAATTAATAATACAAATATTTTATTGTGGCTTTACTTCTTATGTAATGTACATGTTATCAAATTTATTTTCAGTTATATTTCTATCATTTTCCTATAAATTTCAAAATGCTAGAACCATTTGTTGATTCATATATTTATGAATATTGTAAATTTGTGATTAAAAATCCAATATTGTACAAGTTTGAATTTAAATTGGTCACAAGTTTCAAACATCAAATAATTCAAAAGGAAAAAATAATGAATCTTAATCAATAAGAAACATACAACTATTATATACTACTTAAACTACTATGTTCAGGTCTTACAAAAATGATTTCAAATGTATGACATTAATCTTGATACAATTTTTTTTTTTAATTAGGTTAGGAACTTTTTTAATTTATTCTTAATTTATGACATTTTAACTTCCTAAATTAAAAAAAAAATAAATATCAGTTCGACTTGTTAAAATTTTAAATTCTAAAAATATATATCGATTCAAAATATTAACATAATTAAAAATTATATCGGTATGACATTTTAACTTTCTAAACAAAAACCCTAATTTCACAAAAATTGGTATTGAATTACAATTCAATTCTATATTTGAAAAACTACAAAATTATAATTATAATTTCAATTTCAATTTTTATTTCTATGTTTGAAAAATAATATCATAAAATAATTTTAATATATATTATATTATTAAAATATTTGTTTGATACAACTTTTTAGTAGTGGTAAGAGTTTTGTCTATTGTATCAATTCTTATTAAAAAAACAAATATTCGTTCGACCCGTGTTAATTCTTAAATTAAAAAAAAAATACTTGTTAAATTTTTAAATTTCAAAAATATAAATTGGCTCAAAATGTTAACTTACTTAATTAATATGGTTTAATATTCTAACTTTCTAAATTTTAAATAAAAAATATCGGTTGAACACGTTAATTGTGTTATAAATAATATAATAATAATAAGATATTTTATTTAAAAAAAATATTATAATTACAATACCGAGATAAAAAGAGTAAAATTAAAAATTATAAAATAACATTTATTCAATTCTAATTTTAATTATTAATCTTAAATTATTTACCAAACCTAATAATTTAAATTAGACCCAAATTTCAATTCTAATTATACGATGATCAAACCCACTAAAATTAGTTCACATGACATTAACTATTTTACCTAAAATAATTAAAATTATAAAGTTCGATCCTATATGAAAAAAAAAATAAACCTAATTTAAAGGTGGTAATGACAGCTGGGTTCATGATAACCTACCTTCCAAATCTGTGAAAAAAAAGTTTTAATTTATATATTGTTAAGTGGAAGATATGGTGGGATCTGAAAGAAATGTTTGCTCACAACTTTGACTAATTCATTTCCACTCCAAATGTAGTGAAAAGTTAACATTATAACGTAACCAAATATTTCAAGAAACTTTACCTATTACATTATTATCACTATTACCAATTTACTACATAGAAAACACACATTTACACAACCTAAACTATTCTATAATAATTGTTTAGCATTAATAAATTTATAATCATATATGAAACTTAATTCTTGAGCATACACAAACTTAAATAATGATTAATCAATCTTTATTAAAACTAGCATGTATCCCGTGCATTTGTACGAGTAAAAATATAAAAAACTGTGAAAAAAATATTACGGTAAAAATTTTATGGGCGGGTCAACCTACAATCCAACCCAAGTATCCATTTACTTTCACATATATATATCCAAATTAACCACAACTCTCGACCGGGCAATCCGAACACTTTAAAAATTAAGCCTTATTATATATATAGATAAGCTGTGAAAAAGGGTTGCTGCCTTTTTCTTCTTTTAACATTTCTTGAATTTTACGTGAATATATATCTTTAATGTTTTTGTTCATTAGACAGGCAGAAATAAAAGAATTTGTTTAATCATAGTATTATTATCTTCTACCCATAATTCCTATACATTATGTATACATTTTTATAAAAGTTTTTCATTAATTTAATTTAAATAGTTGTTGTCTAATTACGATAGTGGTCATGTGTTTCTTATTGCTTAAGATTTTTCTTTTTTCTTAATTATTTAATTTTTTGAAACTTATGACCAATTTAAATCCAAACATGCAGATTATTCAATTTTTTATCATAAATTTACAATCTCATAAATATATGAATCACCAAATTCTAGAACTTTAAATTTAATGAAAAATAATAGAAATAGTACTGATTGCGAATAAAATTGATAAAATTCACATTACATTATAAGTAAAAAACACGAAAATACTCTTAATGTTGGTTTATTTTCTCCAAACTCTATTATTTATGGTATAAAGCATTAGAGAGTATTGGATTATGATATAAAACATTAGAGCATATAGAAATGAACATTACAAACTTAGTTTTAATTATTTAAGATGATGGTTCTCAATGTCCTTAGTCATGACAACAAAGAAATCCATGAGTGAGTTTGGATCCTCAACATCTTCTTTCAGCTTCTCATATTCAAATGTCCATGTCACCAAGTTGTTCTCTCCATCGGTGTCCACATGAATGGTAATGATGAAAGTCTTGTATAGCTTCCTTAGATCACCTCCAATGGCCTTGTAGGCCACCGATTTCTTCTTCTCGTTGATTGCTATTATTTCATGTTTTACAACTTTATCTTTTCCATCTGTAAATAGATTTAGCAAATTTATTTGTAATCAAAAATGAAAAGATTTAACAAATTAAGAAATTGGAGAATATTTGATAAGTAATTAGTACCATGATTGTAGTGAAACAAGACAACAGAGCCGACAGTTCCCAATTCACCTTCGAGAAGTTCAAAATTCTGAACAAGAGTAGGCGACATATCGGAAAGATGGTGAGGCCTAGACTTGAATATTTCATGAAAAACATCACCATCACTCTTGATCTCCACATGCCTCATCATTTTCTGTAAATACTTCTCTGCCATTTTCAATATCCAATTTGAGAAAGTGTGAGAAATTGTGTTGATTTGTTTGATGAACCTCTATAATATCTACACTATTTATAGAATGGCATAGTTAAAATATTCAATTTGATCACCTAACTTACCCAAGATATTCAATTTAGTCCCCAATCTTAAATTTATAGGAGTTATTTCTATCAAATGAAGCTATGGAAATTTAAAATTCCAAGCTGTTAATATATTTAAATGGATCTTTAGAAAACCCATCACATTCTAATATAGCTATATATTATTCAAAATCTGGGAACTTTCGATAATAGCTTGTTGGAATGATTGGTTCAGTTTTTCTCAAAGGAAATTTTTGATAAACAATAAATGCTTATAATCCTAGTTGTTTTCTTATGCCAGCTTCATAGGACCTGTTTTATTATTTTCTTCATATATTATACCTTCCATATTCTATTCATTTGTTGTTTATGTTAGGAATCTCTATTTTATAATCTAGTCAATAAAATATTAGTCCATTATTGGTGATTGCAAATAATGTTATTTGTTCCTTAGTCTCACATTCTTTGCTAAAATATCAACTTTTGTAGAAGGTATCGTTTTTTATATTAGTGTGTTCATGAGTTTCTCTCTTTTTATCGTTTAAGTGAATTTAGGTTAATAATATTTTCTCAAGTAGAGTTATGTTGCATCTACTTAATTATGGTCTAACTACTTTATTATTGACATTCTTATCTTATTATTTACAACACTAAAAATTTACTTGATTTGAATATTATTAAAAATATTAAATAATGTAATATTATCATTATCATATTAATATTATTTATATTAATAATTATACATTGAAAGGAGAGATAGGACTATAATAAGAAGAATTAACATGACACCAACAATCATGATAATCTGCTTTTATTGAAAGCGCTTCCGATATGAATTGAGCTCGGGACCTTGTGGTCTCTTATGTCGACTCTTTGCACTAGGCTAGTCTAGTGGGGTTTGGTCTAGTTATTTTACTACCGTATCAGATATAGAAAAAGATTGAACAGAGATAAAAACATGTCATATAGTATACTATTATTATTCATAATTAGAAATAAGGGGTTAAAGTGTTCTTCTCGAGATTTTATACGGTAGTGTGACCTAGATAATTTATTTATACGACATTAATACACTTTATTCATTAAGGTCATTTCAATTGAGCTTTGTTGAAAATTTGTGAGAATTTAAGAAACCTACAAAGATCTCATTTTTTTTTGTTAGAATGTTATTCACGACCAATTTCTAACTAACAATAAATGTATGCGGAAAATTGTATGATTATTGTGAGTTGTTGGTGTGTTATAAAGAGGTGGACACGGCTTCCCATTTTTTTTTATACTATCACGTTGTGGCAAGTATTTGGAGTTTTTTGGAATTTGACTAGAATTCATTGAGTTATGTCAGAAATCGTTTGTGACTATTAGAAGGCATGGATCGAGTCGGCTAAAAAAACGAGAACTACAAGATGTATCTATGTTCCTATAATTTTCTGGTAGAAAAGAAACTGAAAAAGAATTAACAATTAAAGTAAATCATTAAGAATCATTCATAATGTCATTATCACGACGATATCAGATATTAGATCTCAAAAACATGTTTATTAGTTTGGGTATCATCGATTTTCATTAAGATTTTCAAGCAAATTTATTGAATTTTTACTTTTTTTTTTTTTTACTTTTTTATGGTATAATTTTGTTATTGTGTTTAAATAATTTTTATTTGAATTGTATGGATGATGTAAAGTAGAATTGTTTTTTTAAGTTATGATAAGACAAATTATTTTTATAGTTCTAACCATCACATATGAGAATAATAAATAGAAAAAGGAAGTGTTATGAATAGACAAACTATTTTTGTTTAAATAATATCACTAACAAATGATTGAAAGTCTTATGTAATATGATGAGATACACACCCTAAGAAAAGATAAGAAAATCTGAGATAGGAATGTTTACAAAGTCAATATAATTATATAAGAACAATAATAATGGTGAACATGCAGCAAACCAACTCTACCAACACATAATAAAAAAAAAAGTTATTCAAGAACAAAATTGCAGCACCTTCTCTCTTCCATTATGATAGATTATTCATTATTTAAGTTTTTGTATTCTCAAGAATTAAGCTTCATATGTTTATAAACGATTAACAACTATTATAAAATAATCTGGGTTTGTACAAATATGTGTTTTTTTATGTAGTAATAAAGAAAATAATGTAATTCTTAGTTAAATCACTTAAAATGTCAAATATTAGGGTTTGACTCACAATTAGAATACTTAAAATGGAAATGGAAATCATAACTGTCTCATACTAATTTACTACATTTATAAAAATATATATAAAAAATAATATAGGTTAATTTTTTTTAAAAATATGTATCTATTTATAATGTTTTTACCAATTGTGGAGTGAGAATAATCCACACATTCAAACAACCTTATCTTATTGATTTCACCTAGAAGGAAATAATTTAAACAATAAAATAAATGATATAAGATTTATGGTACTGGTTTAATATATATATATATATATATATATATATATATATTTCAAGTAAATATATAAACAAAATGTTTAGAAGAAATTCCCTCGTTTCTTTAACATGTGCTATCTCATGAAACAACAATGTCATAAAATTTTTTAGTTAAATTGAACGTCTCAATCATCTACTATTTAAAAAATAAAATTATCCATTTTTTTAATACTAAGAAATTTTATGATATTATTTTGAAATGCAAAAGAATATGATCCAATCCCTCCCAACTCAAAATTATAATGAGTTATTTTTGAAAAATGTAATGAAAGAAAGAAAAAGATGGTTTCACCTCTTTCATTCTCCCAATGAAAACATGATTCTCTAAATGTTGTTTCGCGCTCATAATTCATCACAATCAACAAAAAGTTCTTCCACATTTACACATGTTTCTTTGTTATGATCAATAGAATTGAAACTTTTACTTAGTTTTTGAATAAATAGATTGGATGTAAATCATATTGTCATGTTGGTGGTCAATATAATGGATTTTACTTTATAGCTTCTTCATTCTATAAGTAAAATTAATTCTAAATTGTATGATATTTGTTAAGAAAAAGCTAAAAACATCTCAATCGAAGAGTTTGTGGGGGCTCTTGGAGAACTTGCGTTTGGCCCACAAATATCACGACCCTCCATAAATAAGGACACACTTATCCCTAGTTATACCACAATGAAAACAAATATTGTTTATACATATTTGTGTATCTGGAAATCACTCTAGATTATTTGGGTATGTATAGGGTCCATATAGTGAGAACCACCAAGAAAGAGCAGACACATGAAAGACCTTTGCAACTAATAGTCTTATATAATTGAGAAGTAATAGGGGATAATTTGGAGATAGAATAGAGGAAAGAATGACGTGTCACAACATCACTGATTAGAAAAATGATAAAGTGTGAGTAAAAAGAGAAAAAAATTATTAATTTTTCAACTAAACAAATTGTAACATTTTATTCTTCTAAAATTTTATCTCTCAAATTTCATGCCCCAATCATCTCTCTATATAATAATAATAATAATAATAATAATAATAATAATTATATTATAATCAATCCACCCTGCCAACTAGCCAACTAGAAGCAATACATCTTTTTAATGCATTAATTAATAATGCAGTATGGAATATTAAAATTTATTTATCCTTCCCCAGGTCCGATTAAAATATGATCAAAATGGTGATAACAATATCATAATGTGAAAACGCAATAAAATATGTTTCCAACTTAATATTAGATCAACTAACATCAATTTTAAAAAATAAATAAATATGATATTAGTTAGAAACTAATATTTTGTCACTATTAATATTTTAATTATGATTATTATTTTTTTTAAATTATCTAAGTAAAAGGTGATGTTATTTGAATTTTATTTGATTGAAAAAATGCACTTTTTATAAATTTTTAAATCAAGCTACTCAAAATTGTGTTGATCTAACTTTATAAAAAGAATATTAATGGCTTTTATTTTTAATAAATAAAAAAATGTTAACAAATAATCTAATCTAATGGATTCATATTGATAGGGTGTTATATCGATCTTGATGTGAGTGGTCGACATCTTTCAAACCAAGTATATATTCTTTTGGATTTCAAAACAATATTATAAAATTTGTTTACTTTATTCGTTTTCCTTTATCAATTTTTCTTTTCAATTTTTTAAGATTTATTTTATTTAAGGGATTCATTTTTGATAAATTGCTATATCTTAATGTGTGAGTGTGGTCATTCACTCTGACCAAACTTTATTTTATTTTCAATTTGTTAACGCTGATTATTTTTTTTTTTTTTTTTTGCGACTAATTCTCGTAAGTTAAACCTATAATATGAAAAAATATTCGATAAATTTTGACTTTCTATGTAACCAAGGAGGGAAATTTGATCAAATGACCCTGAAAAGGGTTGTTAGTTTAAAAATAACCAAGCCCAAAAGTTGTTTTTTATTTTTATTTTTAAAAGTAACCTTTTTTTCAAAATATTTGACCATTTTACCCTTAATATATTTATTTCCTTTTTTTTCTTTTCTCTTTCATTTTCTCTTCTCTTGTTTCCCCGGGTGCGACCGTTCCTATCCTCCCTCCCCGACTCCCCGAATGATTATTCCGAACGATTGATCGCCATCATTTCCTAAACGATCGCCAAGCAAAGCCGAACGCTTCCCCGCATCAGCATTCACCATCAGGTGAGTTTTCGTGTTTTTTCCCGCTTGCATGCTAAGTGTGATCGATTTTAGGGTTTTAGGTTTTAGGTGAATGTTTTTCTGAACGGTTTGAATGAGAATGGTTATTCTGAGAATGGTTATTCTGAATGAATGTGTAAGAATCTTTCTGTATATGACATCCCACACAAATTGCATTTTTCGTGGGACGCAAACTGATATTTTCGTCCCACGCAAATTGTAATTTGCGTCCCACGCACGCACCACACAATTTGTGATTGCATCCCACGCACCACAAAATTTGTGATTGCATCCAACGCACCACGTAATTCAAGGGCGAATCCAGAATTTTTTTCTTCACTGGGCTGAAAATTTTAAAAGTATTACTAGGGATGGGTCGGTACGGTATACCTTAGTGTTTTATCTATACTTTATATCTTACTTTAAATTTCGGTATGCAAAAAATGCATACATTTACCTTACCTTGATTTCGGTATACTTTGATTTCGATATACCTTAATTTCGGTATAAAAAAAATTCATACATTTATCTTACCTTAATTTCGGTATACCTTAATTTTTGTACGGTATCGATATTATACTTTTGATACCTAAAAAACATATTAACTTTAAAAAAATCAATCTCATGCATAAGGTAGAGATTGCATATATTGAATAATATTACAGTATAATTATATTTTGATATTATTCAAAAATTATATTTCTATAATTAAATTAATATGAAATATATTTAATTATTTCCTTATAAATATTATATATATATATATATATTAACTTATAAATACTATTTCGGTATTTCGGTATATCTCGATATAACAAAATCTTAAAAATCTCATACCTTTATCGTACTAATAATTCGACATGGTATCATACCTTACCTTTTTTCGGTATACCTTAAAAATTGATATTTTCGATATATTGCGGTACGGTATTTTCGATATACCTTTAATATTGATAATTTTCCCTCCCCTATGTATTATACTAATATGAGTAATAAGTAAACATATTAATTAAACAGTTCCAAAAATACCTTTACTAAAATAAAATAAATATACGAAACCTAATAAAATATAAAAATACTCGATTTAAAAAAATATATATATTAAAACAAAATGAGAAGTTAAATTAATTAAGTTTTAAATAATAAAAAACTAAATATATAAATAAATAAATAAAATATACAAGTCTAATTAATGAATTTCAGACTAATTTTTGCGTGAATGTAAATAAAAAGTAAACAAAAAATATAAATAAAAATAAAAATACAAAATTGAAAACTAAATATATAAATAAATAAATAAAATATACAAGTCTAATTAATGAATTTCAGCCTAATTTTTATTTATTTAAATACTGAACCAAATCAAATTAACTTTTCTTGTTTATTAATATTAATTTATATTTTTTTTTATAAATTTTTGAAATAGTTTAAAATTAAAAAATATAAAAAACTATTTTAACCTTATATTTATATAAATTATTATTTTAATCTTTATATTTTACCCTTTTTAAATCATTTCTATTATTAATTATATTCAAATTAATAAAAATAATAATATATAATTATTATATAAATGTAGTTTTATAAATACTATTATTACATTATTTACATATATAAAGGGTTTGATCACCTGATTTTGTGTAATAATTATTTTAATAAAATTATCTTGCTTGAAATTATAATAGAATTAAAAAGAAGATGATTTTGTGTAATAATTATTTTAATAAAATCATCCTTGCTTGAAATTATAATAGAATTAAAAAAAGATGAGGCCAAGTTTGATCACATGACCTCATGTATAACATTTAGCTGAAAAGCCAATTGGACAAGGCTATGTATGTTAAATATATATATAAAAGATTTTAAAAGATTTAGACTGGGATACAGCCCAACGCACATAGCCCCGCCGTTGACGTAATTTGCAAGATTGCGTTCGCAAGCTTTCTTTTCTTTCCTTTTTCCTTAGAATATTTTTTTGAACTTGTAGAAGCAATATAGGTAATTTTCCCTAACTAGTCGTCAAAGCACTATGTGTGCAGAAGCTTTGAGACCATCTTCTTCTACACAATCTGGTTTCAGGGTACATTTCTATCTCCATATTACTTCCTCTTCTTGTGTAGATATTGAGGTTCACTTTGACGTTCAATTGACCGATCTTTCTGTTTCCAAGTTATTGTTTTTATCAATTTCGTTTGTTGTTGCATTGGTTGGTTTCACATATAATGTTAGTCAATGGATTTTAATTTCACATTCTATTAAATTCCTTTTGTAGTGAGGAAGACCTTCGGAAGGCATTTGAGTAGTTTGGTCCTCTCAAGGATGTCTACATTCCAAAGTCTTACATTACTAGGTATGGTTCTTTAGATTTAATTAGTCTTGTTATTGAGTTTATACTGCTCAATAGAAAGACTAATTACCCGCTTAAATTGCATTCTTATTTTTGTATCCCAATACAGTTCCATCAATGATATCAAATGGAATGTAAGCATTCTGCATGTTGTTGGACCCATAAAAGTTTAGCTTTTTGGTAGATTAAAACTGCAATTGTCAGAGTGCCTACACCAACATATTGTGATCCATGTGCAATGGTAGGGTATAATGATCCTGAAAAACCAAATCTTCCTTGTCTACATGAATGGCATTTTCGATCGGGGCTAGATCACTACATATGGATCGTTGGAATGATATACGCTTATTTTCACCCAATGTAATGACACCAACTTACGATGACACACTCTTATGATTGCATGTCTTGACTTCTAAACTTTCAGATTTTCTATCTTAGGTTGAGAAATGGATGGAGAAACTAGAGGAATCAGAAACCAAAAGGAGGCGGACAATGAAGACAACCATTTTGGCAACATCTTTATTAGTAAGTAACACGTTCTTTTTCACTTGGAGTATATATTGATCGATTTGCTAGTCTTGTTTTCTTATTGCTTCACTTTGAGGACTGATTGTATTATGCTTCATAGGTTGGATACTTGTGGCTTGAGTACATCTACAAGCTAGATAAGGTGACTTATAACTAATATCATCCTTACACATCATGGATTCCAATAAGGTGATGATTGACTTTTCAAATGCCGATTTATCTTGTTTTAAATTTTTTTCTTTCAGGACTTATTTGAATAACCAAATGATTATTTTTAAATAACTGTTAGGATTTGTATCTCCCAAATTCGACCGGCTTGAAACAATCTGTAAAAATGCAAGAAACAAGAAACAAGAAACAAGAACACACAGATTTATAGTGATTCACTCAAATTGAGCTACGTCTACTTCAGCCACCACCAGATTTCACTATGAAAAAGAATGAATACATAGTTTTTTTGCCTCACACTTTATCTCTCTAGAGTTATGTCTCTCACTTGTAAACCCTTAATAATCACATATTTATAGGGTAAACATTCAGGTAATAAACCTAAATAACTCTTGGTCAAGACCAAGCCCAAAACCAAATACAAACCCAATAAACTCTAATTATCAATGTAAAGTTTATTATAAGTGTAGGCTTCATAACTCAACAATCTCCCACTTGGAGACTAACTTCATCATCTCTCGATCGGTAGTGACTTTCCATCTAGTGTCTTAACGAAGAAGACCAACTGAATTTGCACACAAGTTCAGTCTCTCATTTGTCACAGCTTTTATCAACATATCAGCTGAATTTTCACTCCTGAGAATCTTCTCAAGAGCTAATACTCAATCTTCTAAAGCTGATCGGATGAACTGATAACAAACCTATATTTGCTTCGTCCTGCCATGATAAACATGATTCTTTGCCAAATGAATGATACTCTGACTGTCGCATCGTAACACACTTCCCTTGTAGTCTTCACCCAATTCTCGCAAAAAGGGTTGTAACCATATCATCTCCTTAGCAGCCTCTGTCACAACAACATACTCTGCCTCACAACTAGAAAGAACAACAATCGTCTGTAATTTTGAAACCCAACTGATTACAGTACCTCCCAGAGTATAAATGTACCATATTGTGCTCTTCCTACTATCAACATCACCACCATTGTCAGCATCAACATATCCTTCAAAACCCATATTAGTCTTTCGAAAACATAAAGCGAGACCCGTACTTCCTCTTAAGTATCGTAGTATCCACTTTACTGCTTCCCAATGTTGTCTACTCGGGTTGCTCATGAATCTGCTAACAACTCCCACTATATGTGCTATGTCTGGTCTTGTTCAAACTATCGCATACATAATACAACCAATGGAAGAGGCATACGGAATAGTGGCCATGTAATTTTTCTCCTTCTCTGTTGAAGGCGACTGATCTTTAGATAGTCTGAAGTGACTAACTAAGGGGTAGTAACTGATTTTGCATCATACAAGTTGAACTTGCTAAGAACTTTATTCACATATTCTTCTTGTGAAAGCTTGAGAACTTCTTCATCCCTAATAATTCTCATCTCAATGATTTATTTTGTAGCACCCAAATCCTTCATTGCAAACTTTTCAGACAACTATTTCTTGAGCTTGATAATCTCATACAAGCTTACTCCAGCAATCAACATGTCATCAACGTAGAGTAGCAGAATAATGTATGATTTATCAATCCTCTTGATATAACAGCAATGATCAGTTTCACACCTCAGAAAATTGTTACTTTTCATGAAGTTATCGAACTTCTTGTACCATTGCCTTGGAACTTGTTTCAAACCATACAAACTTTTCTGAAGCTTACACACAAGCTCATCTTTTCCTTTGATTTCAAATATTTCTGGTTGTCGCATATAAATCTCTTCATCTAAATCACCACGAAGAAAAGCAGTTTTGACATCCAATTGTTGAAGATGAAGGACTTCTTTCACAATCAAACTCAAAATAGTTCTGATTGTCATCAATTTAATTACTGGAAAGAAGATCTCATTATAGTCAATACCTTCTTTGTGTTGAAATCCTTTCACAAACAACTTTGTCTTGTACCTCATGGTTTTATCATGTTCTTCTTTAATCATGAAGATCCATTTGTTGTGAAGTTCTTTCTTTCCCTTTGGTAACTTAATGAGCTACCAAGTATGATTCAACGTCAAAGAGTTCATCTCATATTTCATCGCAGACTCCCACATAACGGATTCATCAGATTGTATTGCTTTCTCATAACATTCAGGTTTACCTCGATCTGTCAACAAGATATAGAGTTTTTTTGCATCACACTTTATCTCTCTAGAATTATGTCTCTCACTTATAAACTCTTTATAATCACATATTTATATGGGAAACATTCAGGTAATAAACCTAAATAACTTTTGGTTAGGCTCAAGTCCAAAACCAAATATAAACCCAATAAACTATAATTAATAATGTAGAGTTTATTATAAGTGTAGGCTCCATAACTCAACAATAACTTTGTTTTATGTAGGTTATTGAAAATCAGGTTACTTGGGTAAAATATATTAGGGATATGAATATATAACAAAAATGGATAGAGAGTATTTTATTTGATGATTTGAATAATGTGATTTGATCCAACGAGGAATTGAATAGATTCAAAGCTAGCTTTTTTTTTTGTCATGTCTTCATCTTGTTTTCAGCGTAGCTGCAAATCTTAACCCCAACTCTGTTCTCTTGTTGTTCATTGTTTACATTTGCTTTCGGAATTTCACCCAAGAGTTTCGAAATTTCTCCTTAATTTATTTGCGTAAGCTCTCTTGACCTATTTTATTCTATTGTAAGTATGTATGAGTTTCCTAACCATGCTATTTTATTTTATAAGGTGACTAAATGTTGATTTCTGAGTGTACTAGGCGGTTGGGCAAGATTACTTTGGAGACCTACATCTCCCAATTCCATATCAGGTTGAGGTTCTCTAATTGTTCCTTTTCTGTTCACTTAATGACAAAAATAGTGTCTTTTTTTACTGTTTCCTTCATTTGCAGATCTGTCTCCAAGTGGCTTTTATCATTCATTCTAGAATATTTCTTGCTCAACTTCATGCTCACAACTGCCATTTGTATTTTGGTTAGTGTTTTGTAATCGGTTTTTCATTTAGTGGGCGGTTTAGAATCGTGATTCCATTTCATTTATTTGTATGATCTCTGTAGGTATCTCATCGTCTCTTTGAACTAATCAACATCCTCAAGGCAGTTTTTGTACCGTCAAGAGACAACAAGCGTTTATTTCATAATTTTATTGTTGGGGTTGTAATTTCACTATCTCTGTATTGAATCTTCTTTATTCTTCTTCTGATCCACCATTGAATGACAAAAGATAAGGCAAATATGAAAAGAAGAGTTGCATGCAAGTGTAGATGATGTTGGAGGGATGGTTATGTATTGAGGGTATTCATGATCAAGAAATCGACACTCAATTATCTATCCATGAAGTTTGACCAAATTAAATACAAAATGCTGATATCTGCTAAAGAACATTAAAAGTTAGTTGAGGGAGATGTATTTTCTTTCTTTTGATCCCAATTTTTGAGTGAATCTCCATTACCCATTTGATGAAGACAGTAGGAAAATGTAGAATACCAGTTTACAGCAGCTGGTCATTCTTTTTTATTCACAATTGTAATCTCTTAGAGATAATTTCATTTTTTTAATTATATACCTTTATATATATACAAATAATATTTCTTAAATTCAAAAATAGATGGTAGTTCACCATCAGTTCGTAAAGATATATTTACAATTCATCTCTTCTTCCTTTTAGTTCTAAAAAAACCCAAAGGTATTCTCGTCACTGTAAGGCATGTAAAGAAAGTCATCTTTGTCTTTATTTTCCTCATAAACCATAGACATCATAACAGTTGCAACACAATACAATAATTCAACAATAACCTATTTAGAGATTCAATAGAACTCATTATAGCGATTGATCAATCGCAAGTTCGTAACTGACAAGTGGGTGATAGAATGTTCTTGACAAAAATAAAGATAGCCTTTTCAGGG
Organism: Impatiens glandulifera; assembly: GCF_907164915.1. NCBI lineage: Eukaryota > Viridiplantae > Streptophyta > Magnoliopsida > Ericales > Balsaminaceae > Impatiens > Impatiens glandulifera. Next base: position 16,772,365 of record NC_061869.1, on the reverse strand, counting down.
CTCAATTTTATTCTCCTCTTCACCATACACAAATTGACCACGCAATGTATAGTTTGCGTCCACGCAATTTATAATTTGCGTCGACATAATTTAAAGCAAAATAGGTTTAGTATAGTGGTATATATTTATGTTTGTCATACAAGTGACTAAAGTTCGATTCAAAGAAACTATTTTTTTACATTGTGTTGAACGACGCAAGCAAACGCAAATTGTGTCGACGCAATGTAAAAAAAAATAGTTGCTTAGAATCAAGCCATGGTCACTTGTATGACAAACATTAATAAGTACCACTATACTATAACTACTTTGCTCTTAATTATGTCGACGCAAACTATAGATTATGAGGACGCAAACTATACATTGCGTGGACGCAAACTATATTTTGCGTGGACGCAAATTATATTTTACCCGCATGTTGCGTCGACGCAAACTAAATTTTACCTCAACTACTGCATTGCTTTCTAGTATGAGAAAAAGTCTAGTGAAGAGACCTATTCGACACGATGGTCCTCATCTTTTTTTTCAGCTGCTACAGTCGCCTTGCTATAGTTGCATGCGTGGTCCGGCGAGCTGTTGGAGTCGGAGCTCGTGGGGAAGCGGCCTCCGGCGTTGCTTGGCGATCGTCAGGAGTAGGAGATTTGGGGAGGAAATCGGGGAAGCGAGGGGAGGGGAGAACAACGATCGCCCAGAGGAAAAGAGAGAAAGAAGAAATGAGAGGGAAAAGAAAATGAAATATAAAAAATATATATAAAAAAGTAAGAGTAAAATGGTCAGAATTAAAAAAAAAGTTATTTTTGCAAATTCAGTTTAGTTGGGTTAGTTTTGAGATGTTTTGAGGGTCATTTGATCAAATTCCCCACTAAGGACGGATCTATACCTACCCTGAAAAAAAGTATTTAATTTTGTTTATAAGGTATAAATGTGACATTATCCCATAATTTCTTAAATTTTTTAATTTAATGCACTATCTTTTATCTAACATTTTTTTTTAAAAAAAAGACAAAACTTACCTTTATGCACTTTAGTACATTTTATTCATAATGTTTTCTTTATTCTTTTAAACCCACCCTACAAAATTTTCAAACTCATCCTAAACTCAAATTCTTAAATCCGTCCATATATATAACTGTTCACTTTCTTTGTCTTTTTATCCATTTCTCTTTCCAATTTTTAAGATTTATTTTTTTTAAAATGACGTAGCGTCAATTAAATAAAAATGCACAAAAGAGAAAATGAGTTACATGAGCTCAAAGGAAATCGGAGTAAAAAAACTGAATGAAGGACAATAATAAAAAATGAGAGATAGGAAATGACAAATAAAAATTGAGAATTAAATCGCAATAAAATTAGTGTTGAGAGTGACTTTCTTGTAAACGATGTTTAAGAATGTGACCATAAGGGTTAAACACATAATCCATAAACACACTTAACCATTTAATCAGGCGCAACTTGCTGCATGATAGACTCGAATCCAGGACCTCTGAAGGAGGTTTTATTTGAGAGATGTAGTATTTCTAACTATATAAAGTCTTGATTTCGATTGTGATTAGGACTACTCTAAATTTATTATACTTAAAAAAAAAGCATCTCATATCGTCCAACTACTATCACTAGAGGTGCAAACGAACCGAGCTGTCTCACGAGCTTTTCGAGCCGGCTCTATATATATTTGATTCGAGTTCGAATCTATCGAATTCGATCCGAATTCGAATATGTTCGATAATATTTCGATCCAAACTCGAACCCAGATTATTTTATTCGATTATTCACGAGCCGCTCGCGAACTTTCATTTAATATTTATATATTTTTTATTCTTATTTTTTTCGAATCGAATCGAACTCGAATTTGAATATGTTCACATATTTCGAATCGAACTCGAATTAATATGTTCACATATTTCGAATCGAACTCGAATTTGAATTATTTTGAGCTATGATTCGAAATTGTTCGAATCAAGGTTCGAACAATTCGAATCGAACTCGAGTTCGAACTTTATTTCGAATCGAGCTCGAGCCAAATTTTATTGAATTATCGAACTTCGAATCGAATTCGAATACCATTCATAATTTTCGAGCTCGAGCTCGAATATCATTTTTTTGTATTATTCGGTTCGATTCCGTTCGTTTGCACCCCTAACTATCACCATAGAATACATACATATAAATAATTGTTATGTTTTTTATAATCCATACAATAATAAAAAAAATATCTTGTTAGGGCTCAAAGGTTTTATTCATTTAAAAAATAAAGGTTTCACTAGGAAATGTTTATTCTCGCACATGAATTTGCTAGGCCTGATAATGACCGACTTATTATACTAATATTTTCTATTAAATAATGTTTTCATGAAGTCAAGTTAAATTAATTCGACACTCATTTTATAACATTTTAGGACTACAATTGACTTTTGTAATCCAATTTTATTATAATAACATACACTTTATATAATAAAAGAGGGTAATAGTGTCAATAAATCATGTTGCTATTGATCGTCTTCCTGTCTTCAAATACAATAGTGATGTTATTTTAAACCCTTGTGAACTTTCACTATTTGTATACAACGAAATGCATTACCATGGCTAAAACTTTGGCAACATAACAAATTAGTGTCGCTAAAATTTCTTTTTCTCTTTTTATTTTGTACTTTTCCGCCTTAAATATCACTTCTTTTATTAAAAATACTCAAATACTTAATCAATACAAACATAAAAATAACTTTAGTGCACAATATTTATAAAAAAAAAAACAAGATTTTATGTCAAAATTCTATTTAGCAACAAATTGTTTTTTTTTTTTACCCAAGTATGTATTTGAACATATAACATTTGTAAGTGTTTTTAATGCTTAGCTTATAGAGTATCATTATTTTGTTAATTTAGTTTTAAGTGTGATTAAGAAAATTGAGTTTTAAACATTACTATTGAGATTCTATATATACTTATTCTTAGAATAGTTTATGAATTCAATTTTGTGATCAACCCTATTAAATATGAAATGGAAGATATTGATTATGTTCAATTTAAATAAGCTTACAAATATTGCTAAATCACTTTTACATTAATTCTTAGAAAGAATTGTCATGGCAGCAGGTTCCGAAGGTTCGACTACTCGAAGAACTGAACTGATCAGATTGTTAGATTTATTGGACTAATAAATATAAATAATGTGTTTGGGCTATTTTTTTTATTTGGAATTCAATAAAAATAAAGTGATCATTAAGTATTTATTATTTTTTTTATTGAATAAGTCACATAATTAGTATAATTAATAGTACGTAACGGTTATGTGTAGAAACCGTCAATTTATTTATTATTTATGATGGTTAAATAATAAATAAATAAATAAATATAAAAGGGTTGTGGTTCCCCGATTCACAAGTCATCAGTTTTCATTTTCTCATTAACCTCCATCGTAAGAGAGAAGAAGGGAGAAAACCGCTCTTAGGATCGGAAGAGCAAACCCAAACTCAAAGATCTTCATCATGAATTCAGGTACGCTTCCGCTTGTTTAATCAACTTATGGACATAGAGAAATTTATGTATTAGGATTGTGATTCATGTATGTTAGATATTATCGATCTATAAGATTATAGATTAAAGTATGAAAGAAAGGAAATCTAATATGTATTTGTTTAGAATCATGAATTTAGGACTAAAGAAAATTCCTAAAATTGGTATCAGAGCCAATCTCTATGTTAGTTTGTTGATATTAAGATTTTTTTTTTATGATATCATATTATGATTAAATCATGAATTCAGATATCGTATGATAATTTGAAAAAGAATGATTTTTGGGGTTTGCAATTCTGGTTATTAATTTTTTTTTTAAATAAATAATTGAATTCATGACTAAGTTTATTATTTAAATAATAAATTAAAGATTAAGTTTTGAAAAGTTAAAAAATTTAATTATTTATTTAATAAATAAAGATTTTATTATAAATAAATCACATAACCTATAATTAAGGATATATATATTATTAAATATATGTAACCGTATTATTAAATATATGTAACCGATATATATTATTAAATATATTTACATATTATTGAATATATATAAAATAGTTAATTATTATGTGATATATATTTATTTATTTGGAACATAAAAAAATATAATTAAAGAATTATATTTATTTTTTAAAAGAATTATATTTAAAATATATATACGGGTTATATATCTCTTTCATAATATTATTATGACGTAAATAAAATAATATTAAGAAAATAATTAAAAATTTAAGGAATTAAGAATTTAATTAATAAATTCAATTCAGCTTTTGAGATTTAAGGAGTTTATTATTCTAACTAATCAATTGAAACAACATATTACCAAAGTAATCTATCTTGTGAATGTTGATTCGGTATATAGATTTTAAATGATAAGTACGTCTGTAATTCATGCGAATATTATATCGGTCCAAAGATAGATTAATATTGTCGGGCTGAATTACAGAAGTACCTGTGATGATGAATATGTGACGATTATTAGGTTCCATGTGAACAATAATTCAATCCAAAGATAGAATCATTGTTTGACAGGATTTATTGTCAGTATTTGATCATTGCACAAAATATCACTTACAAGTTAATATTTCTGTCCAAAGACTAAATATTAATGTTGTGCTAGATATTTTTTTTTTGATGGAAAAATCTCAATGTGAATTTATTAATCAAGATGTGAAAAATGTGTTCATAGTATTTTTTGTTTGAATTCAGTTAATGCTTCCGCATCTACAATATCTGCCAATGTCAATTCTATTCCTATACTGAATGGAAATAACTTTAAGGATTGGAAGGATAATGTTTTGATTATCCTCGGGTGTTTGGATCTAGACCTTGCGCTTCGGATTGATTGACCCATTATTACGGATTAAGGTTCCCTTGTTGAAAAACAGGACCTTGAAAAATGGGAAAGATCAAATCGCATGTGTCTAATGATCATTAAGCGAGGAATTCCAGAAACGTTTAGGGGTGATATCTCTGAAGTCACTAATGCTAAAGAATTCATTGAGAAAATTGAGAAACGTTTTGCAAAAAACGATAAGGCTGAAACAAGCACGCTTCTTGCGAGTTTGACCTCAATGAAGTATAAGGGAAAAGGAAACATAAGGGAGTACATAATGGAAATGTCTCACCTTGCTTCAAAACTAAAAGCACTAAAGTTAGAGCTTTCTGATGAATTGCTCGTGCATTTGGTTTTGATCTCTCTTCCTGCACAATTTAATCAGTTTAAGGTCAGTTATAACTGTCAGAAGGAGAAATGGACTCTTAATGAGTTAATTTCATATTGTGTGCAAGAAGAAGAGAGATTGAAGCAAGATCGGACTGAAAGTGCTCATTTGGCTTCAGGAAGTAATTTCAGAGATAAAAAGAATAAAAGGAAGAACCATAAAGAAGCTGCAGGTGGTCCCGTGCAAAAGAAACAACAAACTAAAGAAAATGAGGAATTTAGTTGTTTCTTTTGTCGGCAATCCACACACTTGAAGAGGGACTGCACTAAATATCACGCATGGCGTGCAAAGAAAGGTGAATCTCTTACTTTAGTTTGCTCTGAGGTTAATTTAACTTCAGTACCGAGTCACACTTGGTGGGTAGATTCTGATGCTACTACTCACATTAGTGTTTCTATGCAGGGTTGCCTGAGCTGCCGAAAACCAAGTGATGATGAAAGATTCATTTTTGTGGGCAATGGCAAATCAGTTGAAGTTGAGGCTATTGGGAATTTTAGATTATTATTAAGAACTTGTTTTTATTTGGATTTGAAAGACACTTTTGTTGTACCGTCTTTTAGACGGAATTTGGTTTCTATTTCTGTTTTGGACAAATTTGGCTATTATTGTTCATTTGGAAATGGTCAGTTTAGTCTTTCTTTAAATTCAAATATTATTGCAAATGATTCTTTGTCAGTTTATGATAATATATATTTACTTGATACAATTGCCTCATATAATGAAACTTTGCATACAAGTAATCGCGGTACTAAAAGAAAATTAACAACTGAAAATTTTGCATCAATTTGGCACAAGCGTTTAGGTCATATATCTAAACACAGAATTGAAAGGCTTGTAAATGATGGAATTCTTGATTCTCTTGATTTTTCCAATTTTGAGGTTTGTATTGGATGTATTAAGGGAAAGCAAACAAACGTAAGAAAATTGGGTGCCAACAGAACTACAGACGTCTTAGAACTCATTCATACTGATATTTGTGGGCCATTCCCTACGGCTTCTTGGAATGGTCAACGATATTTTATTTTGTTCATAGATGATTATTCAAGATATGGCTACCTTTATCTCATTAGTGAGAAGTCCCAAGCACTGGACGTGTTTAAGGCATACAAAGCTGAAGTAGAAAATCAGCTTGGTAAAAGAATTAAATCTATCAGATCTGACCGTGGTGGTGAATACTATGGTCGATATGATGGATCAGGAGAACAACGTCCAGGACCATTTGCTAAATTCCTAGAGGAATGTGGAATTGTACCTCAATACACTATGCCAGGTTCTCCTCGCATGAATGGTGTATCTGAGAGACGAAACAGAACTCTTAAAGATATGGTAAGAAGCATGATTTCTCATTCTACTTTACCGGAATCTCTCTGGGGAGAAGAAATAAAGACTGCAGCATATATTCTCAATAGAGTTCCAACTAAAGCAACAACTAAAACTCCTTATGAGCTTTGGACCGGTAAAAAGCCAGTCCTAAAGCATTTTCATATTTGGGGATGTCCAGCAGAAGCAAGGCCTTATAAGCCTCATGAAAATAAATTGGACTCCAAAACAGTTAGTTGTTACTTTATTGGATATTCTGAGAAATCAAGGGGTTATAAGTTTTTTGTTCCCACGAACAGCACTATTTTTGAGACGGGAAATGCAGTGTTCTTTGAGGATATTGAGTTTGAGGGGAGAAATACTAAGGAATTTGTATTTGAAGAGGAATTTGTTCAAATTCCTATAATTGCTACTGATGATAATCATGAATTTATTTATGATATTAATCAAGAAGCAATTCCAGAACTTCAAGACAATAATACAAATCTTCCCATTGAAAATGAGGTAAACATTCCTGAAGAACAAACTCAACAACCTCAAGAACAAATGCCATTACGGAGATCCACGAGAGAAAGGAGAAATGCTATTTCGGATGACTATATTGTATTTCTCCAAGAACATGAGGATAGCGTTGAAATGATGGAAGATGATCCTATCAACTTACATCAAGCAATGCATAGTTCTAATTCTCATAAATGGATTATTGCCATGAATGAAGAAATTAAGTCTATGGAAGACAATGACGTTTGGGATCTAGTCTCATTACCTGAAGGTGCGAAACCTATTGGTTGTAAATGGATATTTAAAACCAAAAAGGATTCAAAGGGTGATGTAGAAAGATATAAGGCACGTCTTGTTGCAAAGGGTTTCACTCAGAGGGAAGGTATTGATTTTACAGAAACCTTTTCCCCTGTTTCGACAAAGGACTCTTTTAGGACGATCATGGCATTAGTGGCGCATTTTGATCTTGAGCTACACCAAATGGATGTTAAGACTGCGTTTCTAAATGGAAACATTGATGAAACAATTTTTATGAACCAACCAGAAAATTTTTTGGTGGGAGATCCAAACAAAATGGTTTGTAAACTAAAGAAATCCATATATGGTCTCAAGCAAGCTTCTCGTCAATGGTATCACAAATTTCATGAAATTATTATCTCGTTTGGTTTTGAGAGTAATTTAATTGATGATTGTGTATACCACAAATTTAGTGGGAGCAGACATATTTTTCTGATTTTATATGTTGATGATATATTGCTCGCTAGCAATGATACAGGCTTACTGCATGAAACTAAAAGATTTCTTTCAACTAAGTTTGAAATGAAAGATCTTGGTGATGCCTCTTTTGTATTAGGAATTCAGATACATCGAGATCGTTCTCGAGGTATACTTGGATTGTCACAAAAGAGTTACATTGAAAATGTACTAAAGAGATATGGCATGCAGGATTGTAAATCAGGAAACACCCCCGTTGTTAAAGGAGACAAATTTTGTCTTCAACAATGTCCTAAGAATGATCTTGAAGTTAAAAGAAATGCAGAAAATTCCTTATGCATCTGCAGTAGGAAGTTTGATGTATGCACAAGTCTGTACTCGACCAGATTTGGCATACATTGTCGGAATGTTAGGCAGATATCTGAGTAACCCTGGTATGGATCACTGGGTAGCAGTCAAGCGGGTTATGCGTTATTTGAAAAGAACTAAAGACTACATGCTCACATATAAGAAATCGGACCAACTGGAGATCGTTGGATATTCAGATTCGGATTTTGCTGGATGCCAAGACAGTCGGAGATCCACTTCAGGTTATATCTTCATGCTTGCTGGAGGAGCAATCTCATGGAAAAGTGTTAAACAAACACTCATTGCTTCTTTCACTATGGCCGCTGAATTTATAGCATGTCATGAGGCATCCAATAATGGAATGTGGCTGCGGAATTTTGTCACTGGGCTAAAGATTGTGAAAGGAATTGAAAGACCACTAAAGTTATTCTGTGACAATAAATCAGCAGTCATGTATTCGAACAACAATAGGAGTTCAACTAAGTCAAAGCACATTGACATCAAGTTCCTAGTTGTTAAAGAAAGAGTTCAGAGTGGTCATTTATATATAGAACATATTGGTACAAACTCTATGATTGCGGATCCGCTAACTAAGGGATTACCACCCAAGGTCTTTTTGGAGCATACTGCTCAAATGGGTGTTATGTTATTTGAAGATATTCAGATTTAGTGGGAGTTTGTTTCTATATATATGTATGTTATAAAGACTTATTGATTACTGCAGTTTATGGATAATAAAGAATTTTGTTACACTTTGTTTATAGAAAATTTTGATCTCATTAGGGACCAGTTAGAAGTTGACATGATGGATCACACTAGATGTCATTTCTATGCTACACATCCGTACTATGATCTATGTCATTTAATTATATTGATATTCGTGATCATTGATGGGTTGAATTACGAACTAATGTAATTAAACCGCTTTGGTTCAATGTTGATATGATTAATGGACGAGATTGATTTGGAGTGACTTTAAATTATGATAGCCACATTATTTGCGCATAAAGATGAACACATGTAATTATATATATTGTCCAAGTGGGAGATTGTTAGATTTATTGGACTAATAAATATAAATAACGTGTTTGGGCTATTTTTTTATTTGGAATTCAATAAAAATAAAGTGATCATTAAGTATTTATTATTTTTTTATTGAATAAGTCACATAATTAGTATAATTAATAGTACGGAACGGTTATGTGTAGAAACCGTCAATTTATTTATTATTTATGATGGTTAAATAATAAATAAATAAATAAATATAAAAGGGTTGTGGTTCCCCGATTCACAAGTCATCAGTTTTCATTTTCTCATTAACCTCCATCGTAAGAGAGAAGAAGGGAGAAAACCGCTTGTAGGATCGGAAGAGCAAACCCAAACTCAAAGATCTTCATCATGAATTCAGGTACGCTTCCGCTTGTTTAATCAACTTATGGACATAGAGAAATTTATGTATTAGGATTGTGATTCATCTATGTTAGATATTATCGATCTATAATATTATAGATTAAAGTATGAAAGAAAGGAAATCTAATATGTATTTGTTTAGAATCATGAATTTAGGACTAAAGAAAATTCCTACACAGATATTTATTTTGAATTTCGATTCCGATCGATTTCGAATAACCGATAGAAGAACCGAGATCCATTAGAAGATGAGAGAGATGTAATCAATGAAAAAATAAATAAATTTAGAGTTTCTACAGCTCCAAATACAAGAGAGATCCAATCATTCAAAAAAGAAATAGACAGCTATCAAAGATAGTAAGCAATACATTTTTCATCATTAGATTACAATTATTGCATCTCCAACTATAATAATTGAAATATAGTGAAATCATATTTAATTTTTATACTCTCTTGTTTTTCTTAACATTATTTCTAATTCTAAACATAAGTTTCTTAGTAATTAACTTTTTATTATATTTAAAAATAATAAATAATATAATTTTAATATTGTAGACATAAATTTTCATATTTTAAATATTTTACAACATTAATTTAAAAAGTAATTAATAATAAAAAATATTATAATAATTTTTTTTATTAAAAATAATTATTTAACCGATCATAAATAACTTTAAAACGGGTAAATTTTTTTAATAAGTTATAAATTCTGAATTTATATATATATATATATATATATATATATAACTTTATAAAATAAACGGATTTTTAAAAAATCAGTTCAAATTTATAAAACAAAATATATTTTTAAAAATTAATTCTTAATATATGGTGTTGGTATCCATTGGTTCGTAACCAAACATTAAGAGTCACGGGTAACATTGTCATGTACCCATAATTTTTTTTTTTTTGAAAAAAACGTCTGAGCGTCGTTTCATTAAAATTTTTCGAAAATGGGAAAAAAAACCACGAGTTTAAGAGATCATTCTAGACAGGCCTAAAATGATTTTGAAGTCGTAACATTCTGAGTAAAAACTAAAAAACTAAAAATGTAAATGAATTATCTGATTACAATGCTTTCAATTCTAGTGAGCTTAAAAAACGGTAAAATCCAGTTCCTACCGATATTCCAGTTCTGCTCCGTGCTTGGAATTCTTGTCCACGTTCCCGCGAGAGCGCTGCAATGCGATACAATATATTTCCATAACTCTTCAACGCTTCTGCGGGTTTTGTCATATACACATGCATTCCGTTCTTTCCAAATGTTATACACCACTGCTCCAAAGCCGCACTTGAACACGCTTATTGCAAATCTATTTCCCTTGACTTTGAATAGTGCTGCATCTTTGATTTCATTCCATTCGCTCAGGAAACTGATCAGCTCCAGGTTTTTATAGAATCTGTCCCAAAGCTTTGAAGCAATACAACAACTACCGAATAGGTGATCTATGGTTTCTTTATTTCCTCTACATAGAAGACAGTTCGTGTCCGGGATGCTCATATACTTGCTGATACGATCACGAGTGTTGAGTCTTTCCCAGAAGGCGAGCCATAGGATGAACTAGTGTCTAGGGATAATCTTCGTTGACCATACAAGAGGAGCCCGTTCTACTTTCTGTGCTTTTTCTCGGGTTACTTCCCATATTTTCTTCGATACCAGCTTCCCATTGTCCTCAGTTTTCCATTCATGAATATCCGGTCTGTCGTGTAGTTGTATGTTACTTATATGATCAAGTATCCTCTGTCCATCTGGATTTCTTCTCAGGAGTGAGTCACAATTTCCGTCTTTAATGTCTCTGATTTTCGCTTCTGTGCAGTCCCTTCTGATGCGGGTATTTTGAAACTCTTCCTTGTGGATGATAGGCTGATTTCCGAACTAGGGGTTGTGCCAGAATAGAGTGTATTTCCCATCCCCTAGCCGAATGTCATAAAGATCTGCAATATCGCTTCTTAGTTTAAGAATCTTTTTTAGAGACCAGCTCATACCTTCATGAATTTTGCAGGTCCAGATGCTGGTTTCGTATTTTATAAATCTCGTATGCACCCATTTGATCCATAGTGACTCCTGATTGCGCTCTAAAGCTCACAGATGCTTGAAGGTGAGAGCCTTGTTCCACTCGATACAGTTCTTCAAGCCGATGCCTCCCTCGTCATTCGGTTTGCAGAGAGCGGTCCATTTGACTTTTTTTGCTCCTCTTCCGCTACTGCCCCAAATAAAGTTCCTCATCAGTGTATTGAGCTCCTTCATTACCTTCTTCGGAATGACCATTTTCTGCGCCCAGTAGCCAACTATTCCCATGACCACTATTTTGATAAGTTCGATCCTCCCTGCATAAGAAAGTTTTTTCGCTGCCCAGCCAGATATTGTGTTTTTTACCTTTTCAATCAGCGGTTTGCAGTGTGAGATCTCGATCTGCTTTGCGGTTAACGAAATTCCTAAGTACCTTACGGGAAAACATCCTTCCTTGATGCCCATGATGTTGAAGATGTCCTTCTTCGTTTCGTCATTTACGTCTCCATAAAATGCCACACTTTTTGCTTTCATTAATAGTTAAATCTGTAACCTCAGAAAAGAACGTTAGTGCAGCCCTAATAGTTTTAATGGAATCAATGTGTTAGGCCTACGCATCAAGGCCTCGATCCTAGAATAAATTCCAGCAACCTTTCTCGACACCCGGTCTCGGTCCTATGGTGCACATGGGTCAGATTTCTGTTTTGTTGTTTTATTATTTTGTTTTGCTTTCCTTTTATACTTTACAAACCGAATTTTGTTATTTTCTAGTTATTGTTGTAACCAAATATTTTGGGGCAAAACATCACCTATATAAGGCTGATCTTTCTTCCCCAAGGACCCATGAATAGAATGATGAAGATGTGACTTCGCCCCTATTCGTCTATTATTATTATTATTATTGACTGTTTGGTATAGACCAACAATAATTCTCTTCGCACCCTTGATTCTTCTATCCCTTCCCCCCCAAATTCTCTATCGAAAACCTTCCGCTGCCCTTTGATTGTAGAATTTCCACCGGTCTTATAGATCAAGAACTTGATTCTTGAACCCAAAACACATCTTACGAAACAAGTCGTAACACATTGTCTGCGTGGGATAGAATGAATAAATCGTCAGCAAAGCATAAATGGGTTACCTCATCTACCTCATAGAATGGGTGAAAGATGTATGGACGATTCTTTCGGAACATCGCGAAGATGCTCTCAAAGATCGCCATGATAGCTACGAAAAGGTAAGAAGAGAGGGTGTCCCCTTCCTTACCCCGTTTTCACCCTTGAAATAGCTTTCGTGGACTCCATTGACACTAACAACAAAGCATGATGATGAAACGCACTGCATAATCCAATCAATAAAAATCATAGGAAAAGAAAATACAACCAGAAAGTCTAGAATGGCTGCACATCTAACAGAGTCGAAAGCTTTCTTGATATCTATTTAGAAAGCCACTCTCAGGGATATTTTCTTATTCACGTACCCTTTTAAAAGGCTCTGCATGAGAAGAATATTATGAGAGATTGTCCTACCGGGGATGAATGCAGGTTGGTTAAAATTTATAAATTGTACTATGACATTTTTAAATCGTTTAGAAATGATTTTTGAAATTATTTTATAAATCACATTGCAACAGGAAATTGGTCTAAAATCTTGTACTTTATTGGGTACCGCAGTTTTGAGAATCAAGGTTAAGACCGCTGTATTCCATTGCTTTAACATCTTCCTGTTCTTGAAAAACTCCAGAGCCCCATCAATAACGTCTTTACCCACAACCGACCAATTGTCTTTGAAGAACTGTGCATTAAACGCATCAGGACCCGAGATTTTATTTCCATCAATACTAAACAGAGCTTCTTTAACCTCAACCCTCGTGACCACCCTTATCAACTCGCGACTATCTTCTGTAGAAATTTTCCTATCAATAATCTAATACAAGGTATTCAGGTGATTTTGATGCTGCTTTCTTGTACCAATAAGCTGCTTATAGAAATCGATAGTCAAATCTTGTACACCCTTTTGACCCTGAACATATTCACCATCATCATTCTTCAGCCTGTATACATTGTTTCTCATGTTTCTAGCCTTGCATTTTCTGTAGAAGAAAGTTGTGTTCTTGTCACCCAACGAGAGCCAGCTCTATCTTGAATTCAGTCTAATAAAATTCTCTTCAAGAAGACTCAGCTTCCTGAAATTTTCAAGCGCATCCCTTTCTGTTTTATTGAGTTGTTCATCATTATCATCCCTTAATAACCTTTTCTAAACTTCTTCCAATTCTTCTTTAGCAGCCAAAACTCTATTGGAGATATTGCTGAACTTCTTCTTGTCAAAGCTTTAGAAATGATTCTTCAAGAGTTTAAGCTTCTCAGAAACCCTGTACATGTTGGATCCCCTGACACCTGTAGACCATACACTTTCGAAAATACCCTTGAATTTGTCGTTTTCCATCCAGAAATTGAAAATTTTAAAGGGCCTTTTGAACCTTTCTTCCTTTTCCCAAAACAATTTAATCGGGCAGTGATAAGATATACCCGGATTCAGAACATGAAGTTGACTTCTCGGAAATTAGTTAATCCAGGTCTCATTTACCAGACATCTGTTAATTCTACTTCTTCTAATTCGCTCATTCCCTCTCGTAGAAGACCAAGTGAAGAAATTCCCAGAATTAATAGGCTCGATGCAACCCATATCTCTGATACATTCATTAAAGTCAATCATATCCCGAGTTATTTCAGATTCTAGGCTACGATCAGATTCGTTTCTGATTACGTTGTAATCACCAAGGACAGCCCAAGATTTATCTCTACCGATCAAGTTTCTAAGACAATTCCAGAGGAGTCTTCTGTCAGTGATTGAGTTGCTAGCATAAACAATAGCAAGATTAAAAAAGATTCATGTGATTCTGTCTTTAACCTCCACCAGGATTGCTTGATCATTCAAAAAGAGAGCCCTGACCTCAGCAACTTTGTTATCCCAGTTAACTCAGATTCTGCCCGTTTTGTCATTTGAGTTGTGAATAATTTCCCAACTGCTATCAGTACACAACTTGCTAACCTTCTCAACGTTCCGGCTTTTGAATTTTGTCTCAAGAATACCAATAATAGTGATCTTCTATTCTCAATGATCCTCCTGATTTCTTTGCATTTCAGAGGGTCATTGAGTCCCCTTATGTTCCATGTCACTATATTCATGAATGAATATAAGTGTTGGGTTCCTGACTTTCTAGACTGTCCTTGACCTCTTAATCAGAGAAATCGTAAGCATCACTTGTCTCGCTATCCTCAATGGCTACAGCTTGATTACATGGAATACTATTCACATTGAGTGGGGGTTGTCTCACATAGATCTCATCTTCTCTCGTTATAGAGTTTGTGGCTTTTGGATCCAGGATCTTTCTGCTCTGTCTTCGCTTTTCAACTTGTTCTTCTTTAGTAGGTCTTTTCTGACTTTGAACCTCTTCACTACTGGATCATGTCTGTTATTGATTTTAATTTGCCCTACTTCAAAACCAAGGCTCACTGCCTTATTCAAGAACAAATTGTCTTCTTCTGCACTTGAACTTTTAATTTCACAAAACCCAAGATTTTCCAGTTTATTCTCAAGAGCTTCTTTATTGCTTGTTGGTTTTTCAGTATTTTTTTGTTCAGGATTTTTTTATTCATTATCTTGAAAGGTGGCTCTGAGAAGTACCCAGAATTTTGACATGCCTAAGACAGAGCTTTTAGGATCACCAACACAGAGATGTTGATTAGTGTCTTTATATGGATGACTTGATTATGGAGAGTTTATTTTATAATTTTACTCTTAAATTTAAAGTAAGAGTAATTAGGTATTTTTATTAATGATTAGAATAATTTGATTCATGATCATAGGATAAGAAAACCAATATAAACCAAGGCCCAAGCCACTTTCAATCTGAGGTATTCTTCTATTGATCTGCGAAGCTTATGATGATCAAACTTCATGTAACCCAGACATTGCAGCAATTACTAGCAGCTAGAATTACAAGAGTTAAACCAGCAAGATTGTTAAACACTAGTTCAACAACATTTAGCTAGAAATTTTACTATTATCGAGAAGCGGGAAGCGAAAAGCAATGACGGTGTCACGATAATCTCTTTATTTTAAAAAATACTATTCTCGACCGATTTACCATTGATAATAGTGTTTTTTACTAGTGAAACCTCAACTCCATGTCACCAAGACACCACTCATGTAATAGTGATTTGATTTTCGAACTATTCACATCAAAACTTGTTAAGGATAATAAATATTATAAATTTTGGTTCAGGAAAACGGGAAAAGATACCCTGTTACGAAAATTCCATCTTCTCAATGTTCACTCTCACATGGAAGGGTAAAATATACATTTTATAAAAAATATTATAATTACATTTTTGCCCCCTTTCTTGTGAGAGAGAACATAGGGATCAAATGATTTTGGTAGCAGTCAATCCTGCTGCAGGAAAACATGATATTATGATGCTCTTGTCTAGAGGGAATCACATTCACGAGGAATTGTGACAATAAATCTGATTCCAAGTGTTGAAACTGTTGTTATTTCCCTTATTTTTAGCATTTCAGTTTAGTTTGTAGTGTAGTTGGTGGTTTATAGAAGAGTTTCTAGTAGATCATTTCCAAATATTTTGCTATATTTTAACTCCATTATCTAGTTATTTGGTAGTATTTAAATGATTCCAGTTTAATAATAATTACAATGTTTTTTCTTCCATCTCTTTTCTACTTTAAAAAATCATTATTAGTTTAAAATAATAAACAAAATCGTATCATAGTTATCTTGTTGAGGACCTCTGAGTGAGGGAAACCCACGACGACATCTATCTTTTTCCATAGATTCAGATATACCATTTACATCATTAGCACCACCTGTGTTCAATGGTAACCATTATCATGTTTGGGTTGCTCGAATGTGGCTCATCTGGAGGTAAATAATCTATGGAAAGCTGTTGAGGAGGAGTATGTAGTGTTGGAATTACAAGTTAATCCAACACTATCACATATAAAGAATCACGATGAGAAGAAGATAAGGAAGTAGAAGGGAAGGGCTACATTGTTTGTTGATGTTTCATATGAAATTTTCATCAGAATAATGACCATAAAGTCATCATTTAAGGTATGGAATTTTCTCAAAGAAGAGTATGAAGGAAATAAAAAGATTAAAAGGATGCAGGTCCTCAATTTAATTAAAAAATTTGAGACGATGAAGATGAAGAATTCAAAGACCGTTAAGGAGTACTCTAACATATTACTCACAATTGTCAACAAGGTAAGATTACTTGAGACTGAATTTCCTGATTCTAGATTGGTTCAAAAGATGTTTGTAACTGTTTTTGAAAAGTTTGAGGCTACCATTTTTTCATTAGAGAACATTACAGACCTGTCAAAAGTTAGTCTTGCAAAAAATTTGAGAAGATTGATGAGGAATGAAGGATTTATAAAAAAAGAGCATTTCTAGCATAAGTGCAATCAAGCCAAAGTGAAAAATGGAAGAAGAACTGAAAAAGTAAGAAGGAATGTGCAGGTTCAAATTCTCCAAGCATGAATAGAGGTTCTAAACTAGATTTTCCTCCTTGTAATTATTGTGAGAAGAAAAGTCATGCATCTTTTAGATGTTGGATAAGTCCATATGTATAATGTGAAAAGTGTCATGTGATGGGGAATTACAAAAGATTTATAAAAATAATCTACAGTAGAGGGATGTGACTCAAGTGAACCTTCAACAAAGAAATATGGCTCAAGTTGTAGATTAGGAAGAGCAACCCTTTATGGAAACTTGTTTGCAATAAATAACTCAAGTAATAACTAGCTTATGGATATGGATGCACCTACTAAATGATATTTGATCAATGCCTCTTCAAGGAACTGGACACATCATTCAACTCTTAAGTCAAAATTGGCAATAGGGAGTTCATTGCAGTCAAAGGAAAAGGGATTATGGCGGTAAATAGTTCCTCAAGTACTAAGTTGATTAAAGATGTTTTATTTATGTCCGACATCAATCAAAATTTATTAAGTGCTGGTTAGCTACTCGAAAGAGGTTTAAAGGTGATCTTTGAGGGCAAGGAGTGCCTAATCAAAGATGCAAATGGAGTGAATGTGTTCAAAGTCAGCATGAAAGGAAAAAGTTATGAGCTAGATTCACTAAAGGAGGTGCAATCAACATATTCATCTACAATATCTCAAGCTAAGATTTGGCATAAATGGTTGGGCAATTTCCATCATAATACAGTGTTGAATTTGGGAATTTGTAGAAGAAATAGTTTATAAAGGGATTACCTGAATTAGAAGCTAACTTTCTAGAATGTATGACTTGTCAATTAGGGAAGGAATCGATACTTATTTTCAAGCAAGCAACCTAAAGATCAACTGAGAGGCTAAAATGATCCACATAGACTTTGATGGGCCTCACATAACTCCTTCACTGAATGTGAGTAAGAATTACTTAGTTTTTCATTAATGACTATACAATGATGTGTTTGATCTATTTTCTCAAGTTCAAGTATGAAATTTCTGGTGTGTTTTTGAGATTCAAATAGTGGATAAAAGCGCAAAGTGGCTACAAGATTCAGGCCATGAGGTCTGATAATAGAAATGAGTACACCTTGGAACAATTCAATCAATTTTGTGAAAAAGCTATGATTCAACACCATCTGATAGCCCCATACACTCCTCAGCAGACTGGAATGAGTGAGAGGAAGAATCGCACAATCATGGAGATGGAAAGGTGTATGCTTCATAAAAAAAAATGCCAAAGGAGTAATTGGTAGAGGCTGCAAACACTATAGTCTTTCTACTCAATAGGCTACTAACTAAGGCGGTGGAAGGAAGGACATCCTTTGAGGCATTATAAGTACTAGTAAAAAAGGGTCTATACCGGTCAGTAAACCAATCGGTAGTACATTGGTTACCAATTGGTATAGGAAAATATCGATTTGATTTAATCCGATCATCACCGGTCACTAGAAGCTCTCTCGGTATTACAAATTCAAGGCATGTCAGTTGGACTTTAACCAATCGGTATATGGTAACACCGATTGTTATTTTAACCGATGAGTATAGGATAATAACGATCGGTGAAAATAGCAGAAGAAAGAAAACAAATGACCTATATCACCTCAGACAATGACCTTTTTTCCAAAGAAAACAAATCAATGAATCATCTTATCTAATGTGACTTTACGTGTAAAAAAATATACCATTGCTTTCAGACCAATACCAAATCCAACAATATTCTAAAAATTGCAATATTGGGATAAGAAAATGACATGTAAAAAAGCTATTAAAGATGGAATGGCTTTTTTTTTTTGAAAATCAAGTAGAAACTGGCTACCTTTGTGTTTTGGAAAATGAAAAAATAATAAAATTGAAGTAAATGCTATTATGAGAAATAATTGAATTTCATATGTAATGAAATTGCCTAGTGGTCATCTATATCTAGTATTTTGAGTACTGCCTAGAAACTAGTAATCTTTGAAATCGTGATTTTATAAGAAGTTAATGGAAGTTGACTCACATTTAATAACCATTAATCTACAACTGGATCCTCACACATATGCCTGACCTTCCAATCAACACTTAGTTGTTTCTAAGCTTGCAAGAAGTACATCCCATCAATCCACAACTGTGCTTCACTCTTTGTTATGACAGTGAAACCTGAAAAACAAGTCAAATAATTGTATATGCTATTTGTTTTGGGGAAAGTTGATTGTGATTACAATCTAAAATTATTTATAAAACCCACCTACTTTACTCTACCAGAACTTCTATCATGAATTATATGCTAGAAGTTAAATTGATAATCAGAAGTAAATATCAAATTCGAATAAAAAAGTGAACTACTTAAATCGCTCTTGCTATATGTGATGTTGCTGTAAATAGACGAATATGTTAGTGTAGAAATTTGAATAGATAGGGTAAACTAGAAGAAAGACTAATTAAATGAAAGTATAACTTCCGAGATAAGCATAAAGAAAGACACCTTTTAGGAAGATACAACTCCAACCATTTGGAAGTAATGTCTCATCGAAATGATAAATGTGACTTTTGGAATATGAGTAATAGTTCGATATTCAACAGTTAGAAAAAAAATTAAAAATCATGCTATTGTAATTTCAGGTTGCTACCATACTATTAGGCATTTGAAGAAGTGGATTGATTCATCATTTTTTGTGCAAATTGAGATGAAAAAGTATCAAGTGTTGTTGGTAATCTGCCTACAAAGTTTCCTTTCATTTTATCATTGTTTTAAATTGATGAAACACGCTTTAGTCATACATAGGAGTAGAACTGAAATGAAACTAGCAAGTCGCTGTTTAGGAATTTCAAGGTTCTCTAATAAAAACCTTACTCGATTCAAGGTTCCCAAGAATGTATGTACATGACAAATAAAGAAAAATAAATGTCAAATTTTACCGTAATGAGAGAATAATTTTTCCATAGGATGATAACTCCATATTAAAACTAATGTTTCATATGTATTTTGTTTATGGCTACAGAAATATTGAGATAAGTAATAAAGATGACCCCATGGTTTGTTTTTTTTGGACGGTAGTGGATCGGAAAAAGAGAAGAAAGAATAGATCAAGAAGCTATATATGCTAATTAAATGGGAAATACTTTTGGTATTAAAAAGTCATCCGTACTATGGCTTAAGAAATACCGATTAGTGAAAAAACCAATCGGTAATATGACTAAAAAAATCGGGAAAATTGTATCCCTTTTTTCTTAGGGTTTTTTAGGGACATACCGATTGGTTTTTCTCCCAATCAGTACTATTAACGGGACTTTACAGATTCTTTGTAACACCAATAGGTATTAACATAATAATATCGATGGTTTTTTCTACCAATCAGTATTATACTTTTAATACCGATTGGTGTTACGGTGGAGACGGTGGCTATTTCCCTTTTTTACTAGAGATGGTTATAAGGCTTCTGTGAAAAGTTTTATGGTATTTGGGTGTTTATTTTTTTCTTATGCACCACAAATTAAGAGTGATAAGCTAGACAAAAAGGCTAAAGCTATAATCTTTGTGGGGTACAACACATTTTCAAAGGCTTATCGATTTTTTTAGCCTCAAACCAAAAAGTTTATGATAAGTCGAGATGTGCACTTCATGGAGAATGACAAATGGAATTGGGCAGAAGTAGAACCAACATCCATATCCTCAGTTAAATAAAGAAGAGTTAGTGGATGATGAACTAGTGAGGGGCACAAGATTGCTCTCTAATATCTACTAGAATTGCAATGTTGCAGTCCTTGATGTTGCAGATTATTGGGAAGTTGAAAGAAATCCAAATAGGAGAGCTATAATGAAAGAGGAGATCACTATGACCGAGAAGAATCACACTTGGAAGCGTGTAAAGAGGCCAACGAACAGAAATGTGATAGGAGCGAAGTGGGTGATCAGAACCAAGCTAAATGCAAATGGTTCCATTAACAAGCACAAAGAAAGGCTTGTTGTTAAAGGGTATGCTTAGTTATTTGGTGTTGATTTTTTTGAGACATTTACTCTTGTAGATAGATTAGATATCATTAGATTGCTACTTGTTTTGGCTGCTCAAAAGGGCTGGAAAGTGTATCAGCTAGATGTTAAATCTGAATTTTTGACTGGATTCTTTGAAGAGGAGATTTATGTTGAGAAACCTGAAGGGTTTGTTTTAAAAGGACATGAAGATGAAGTCTAATTGCTCAAGAAAGCCTTGTATGGACCACAACAGTTTCTAAGAGCCTGGTACAGTAGAATTGATAATTATTTATGTAGTTGGGCTTCATCAAAAGCCTAAGTGAAGCAACTCTTTATGGCAAAAGTGATGAAATAAATTTTGTTATCATTTCTTTAAATGTTGATGACTTGTTAGAAACATGAAGCAATACTAAGCTTGTTGAAGAGTTTAAAAGGAATATAAACATTTATTTTGAGATGAAAAATTTAGGAGAGATGACCTATTTCTTAGGGATAGGAATCATGTAAAAAATTGATGAGATCTTCATTTACTAGAAAAGTATACGAGGGAAATATTAAGAAACTTTAAAATGGAGGATTGCAATATGGCTACTCCTATGTGTTAGAAGGAGAAACTGAGCAATAATGATGAAGATAATAATGTTCATGAGGCTCTGTATAGAAGGTTGATTGACTATCTCATGTACTTGATAACAACTAGACATGATATGTTAGCATGTTGTAAGTATTTTATTAAGATTTACTAAATGTGCAATTGAAAATCATCTTAGAGCATCTAAGAGAGTACTTAAATATGTTAGGGGAACACCCGACTTTATCATTAAGTTCAATATAGGTTTGATATTTTCTTTGCAAGGGTATTCATGTAGTCATTGGGCTGGATCTATTGATTATATGAGAAGTACTTCGGACTATTATTTTAGTTTTGGTTCATGAGTGTTCTCACGGTTCTGTAAGAAGAATGAGATAATTGCACAATCCACTACAGAAATAGAGTTCATTGCTGCTACTACTTCTGCAAATCAAACTTTATAGTTACAGCTACTAGTTTATGGCTGAGGAAAGTGTGAATTGATTTGAACTTGGGATAAGAAGATTTTACAGAGGTGATTGTTGACAACTAAGCTGGAACTTTTTTTAAACAATTCTATTTTTCATGGGAATACCAAATATTTCAACATCAAGTTATTATTTCATAAGAAAGTGCAAAAAGAGGGGTATGTTCAGCTGAAGTACTGTAAGACTGAACTTCAATTAGCACACATGTTCACCAAGGCCATACTGAGAAAAAGGTTCGAGTTCATAAGGGAGAAACTTGGAATCAATAACAACTCAAGCAAGGAGGAGTGTTGAAGTTTGCTTGAAACTATTGTTATTTCCCCTATTTTTTAGCATTTCAGTTTTAGTTTTAGTTTGTGGTGTAGTGGGTGATTTCTAGGAGAGTTTCTAGTAGATAATGTCCGGGTATTTCCCTATTTTCTTAGCTTTATTATCTAGTCATTTGGTAGTATTTATATGATTTAAACTTAATGAAAATTACTATGTTTTTCATTTCATCTTTTCTACTTTAAGAAAGCATTCTTAGTTTAAAATAACCAGCACTAAGTTTCCACAACGAAAATATTTACTAATACGTTACCTGGACTAAACTAATTTGTGCTTATTCGATTTGAGTTCATTAAATAACCCAACTTAATCAAACAAAAATTCACTCTCTCTCATTAATCAAAATATTAAATTTATTTATACTTAAAATTACTATTTTTTATTTTATCATTATATATTAATATCCTTTAAAACGTTTACCAAAAAAATTTTCACCTTTTCAAAATCATCATCAATCTTAATTTTTTAAATAACACAATTATTTAAAACCGAACCTGAAAAAAACCTAAACACTTCTTAAAAACACAAAATCCACCTAATTCTTTGCAAACAAGGATTGCACTAATGGAAATGATCTTATATATTAAGGATATACGAATCTATGTTACATATTTTTCTTTTTATTTATTCAACGGACACCACCATGAGCACGATGAGCAAGAGCGCTTTGGAAACTAGTACTCTCAATCTGTTTGTTGTTTTTATTGTTTATCTAAATGCATGGAAATGAGTTCATCTTGTCGATGATGTTGTTTGCAGATAATGATGCCCTGATTCGGTTCCGTTTCAAGGAAGATTCATTTGATTCTCACGACTGGGCTTCTCGCAAAGGGCCTTCCCTTTTCGTGACGAGTCACAAAGGGACATCCCTTCGTGAAGGGCCTTCCCATTTCACAAATGGCTGAACATATTTAATGAATAATTGCATGACTTTAATTGTATTATTTATCCATTCATGTTTTCTATTACAATTGAAGTTTTTATTTTTTATAATGCAGAGTTAAAATTTGTTGCTGATGGTATAATGTATTTTCATGCAACTTCAATATAAATTTTGGATTTACCCTCAAAATACTACATTTGTCTAATTAGTTGATATCCTCTATGATAGACTTAACGTGCAAAAATCTACATATAATGTAGTGCTTAAAGTCATGTATGATGTGCCGTGTATCACAAATCCTCCTCCTCTTGTTATTGATCAAGATGAGGATGTGAGCACATATTTATCACGGTTGATTTCGGTTTGCACTGTGTCACCACTGTGTGTCTCTGTAGTAGAGGAGTCACCACATACTTAAGAAAATATACCACTACTTATATACCAAACTCAAGATAGTATACTACCTCTATCACATACTTAAAAAAGTCTATCACTTACTCAGAAAAGTATACGAGGAGTTGCACCCTCGTAGGATATCTTCGAAAGTCAAAATGAAGCAGCAAAAGAAACTCTTTGGCTCATTATGGGATACTTACTCAGGACTTGCATGCTACTACTAGTTCCGCACCAGCAACTACACCTACGCCTCAGCGAACATCAATACCCACACCATATACTCCAAGAGCTTCATTTCAATCGACATAACGATCATCAATACCAACACCATATAGTGCAATAGAATCAATGGCTACACCATTTAGTGCTCTACACCATTTAGTGCAAGAGCATCAATGGCTACACCATCGACAGACCCATCACCAACAGACCCCTCATTTGCGATGACATTAAGTAGTGAAACCGTATTGGAAGATAGTGCGTTGTTTGATAATAAAAATATAAATTCAACTGAGGTTATATAAATATGAGATGACTAATCATTTTGAATTCAAAGTGGAGAAGTCATGAAAGGTAAAAATATAACCGTATTTGAAATGTTTGGATGTGACATGCAAGTGGTGATTGTGTGCTATGAAAGGTAAATTATCTAAGATGTTTGAGATTCAGAAATTTGACCAACAACACTCATGCTCAGTTTTGTTGAGGCCAGAGAAAATAATGCAAACACTAGCATCGGTTATTGGGCAGTACATGAAGAGTAAGTACATGGACCATCACCATGACCACTTGCCTAAGAAAATAATTGAAGACATGCATACAACTTATGGGATATATTTGAGTTATAATAAGGCTTAAAGGTCAAGGGAAAGGCTGTAATGGAGGTGTGAGGAACGGTAGAGGATTACTATAGAAAATTGTCATCATACCTTTACATGTTGGAGAAGAATAATCTGGGTACCATAACAGACATCCAGACAAACGAGCTCGGCCACTTCAGGTGTATGTTCATGTCCATAGGCCTCTCAATTAGGGGTTTCAAAGCCTATTACCATCTTGTATTGTGCGTTGATGCCAGTTTTCTTAAGCACAAGGTGGGAGGTCAACTATTGATGGCTATTGCATTGGATGCGATTGAGCAGCTATATCCTATTGCATTCGTTGTTGTTGATTTAGAGAATAATAACTCCTGGACTTATTTCATGCAAAAACTAAGAGAAGCAATTGGATTAGTTGATGATCTCGTATTCGTATCCGATAGACACCCAAGCATCGCCAATGTCTTGTGTGTTGTTTTTCCAGAAGCAGACCACGGTGCGTGCACATATCACATAAAGATGAATATTATGAAAAAATTCAAAACTGATAAATGTCATCTAGAGTTTGATTTGGCTTCTCATGCGTACACAGTCTCCAACTTTAATAAGTTTTTTGACAAGATCAGGGTTAAAGATCAAAGGATTACTGCCTATTTGGAAGAAATTGGGTTCTAAAGATGGAGTAGAGTACTTTTCTCCGGTAAGCGATACAATCAACTCACAAGTAATTATGCTAAGAGTTTTAATAGTCAGAGCAGGGAAGCCAGAAAGTATCCCATTTCAAAATGGCTGAGTATTTAAGATTCACAATACAATATTGATTTAATGATAGAAAAGAAAAAGCGCCCAACCATCAAGAACTTTTATCTCCAACTTATGAAAAGTTATTACGTGAGGAATTCGAGAAGGCCAGATTCTATACCGTATCCTCGCTTAACCTATTCGAGTTTATATGCATGACAATGATTCCTATTTTAAAGTCAATTTGAATTACATGAATTGAACTTGTAGGGTATTTGAAGTATCCAATCTTCCTTGTACGCATGCACTAGTTGTTGCCCGTTACCAGAATTTGGTTTCTTATGACTTCTGCTCAAGGTATTATTTAACTCACATATTCAATCTATTTAATGAATTGTTTAATCGTTTTATTTTCCTTTCTCATAGGTATTACACAACTAAATCTTGGTTGAATGCGTATGCGAAGACATGTTATCCTGTTGGTGATGAAAACAATTGGGATGTTCCCGAAATTATCAAACAACCGTGTGTCTAAATGCACCTATTAAGGTTAAGAAAGGGAGACCACAAACAAAGCGTAGGTCATCCCAATGTGAGGTCCCTAAGGTACCAAGACGATGCAGCTCATTTGTTGGACTAAAAAATAATAGGGCAACATGCAAAGAAGTGATGCATGCACCATCTACTACAAGAGCATCATCATCTCAGCAGCATGAGTCATCATCTCAGCAGTATAATCTTTTAGCTTGAACCATTTATTGTAACTCATCTAGTGTACTATATATTTAATATTGTGGTGGTTTGGAATAAGTTGTAGTGTTCCTTATGTTGGTGTTCTTAAGTTGTTAATTGAATAGACTAAAGAGATCAAACTAGTGCATTTCTTAAACGCCAATCTTCCAACTAAAGATAAAGTATATAAAGTTAGAGTTAAAGTTAAAGTAAAAGTTAAAGTTTAAATTTAAAGTTTAAAATTAAAGTTACACATATTTTTATGTTTCTTTTCTTTATAAATAGAGGTAAAATTTCTATTACACATACACGCAATAGTTTTACATTGAAGGTTATCTTCAAGTCTGAAAAGCAGGCAAGGAAGGATACTCAATTTAGTATCCTTCCTTACTGCAATTCAGACTTGAAGTTTCTTTACACGCAATGATTTTACATTAAAGATTATCTAAAAGTCTAAAGTGCAGGAATAGAAGGATACTCAATTTATAATCCTTTCATACTGCATTTCAGCCTTGAAGTTTCACTTGAAAGTATCTTCAAATTCTTTGGTATGTTTTAGATGTAAAGTTCATGTTCATTTCTTTGGCATGTTATCATGTCTGAATCTTGGTATGTTTTATATCTAGAGAAAACATAGGCTATCAATTTGAGAAGGGACTTCCCATCGCGAGACGTGAAGTCCCTTCGCGAGACGTGAAGTCCCTTTGCGAGACGTTAATTCCCTTTACAAGATGTGAATTCCCTTGAAGTACAAATTAACCTATGTAATGAATATAAAATAAGCTAGAATACAAAATAATATACAAAATTCACTTCAAGTTCTCTCCGATATTAACTTCAAATTTACTTCAAGTACAAAATATTAACATTACATCAACTTTATAAAATACAACAACTATGGTTCTATAATTTGATGGAATAACCTGATCGTCAACTTCTTTTTTCCAAAAATCTAATTCATATGAGGTCACATTCTATACACCTTGGTTAACAGTCAAGTATTCCATAGACAACAGTATGAAGACACCATAGTCCCCGCTCTGAGTTTCTTTGGGGACTTCCCCTCTCTTAGCTACATATTTTGCTTTGGGCTGTGAAAGCCTTTTGTATGTCATAGGCTTCACGCTGATCTTAGGATACCTTCTTTTTTCAGGAGGAGAGGCTACATTTACAAGTAAATATGGAATCATTTCACACAACAGTCTCAAGTATGAATCAAGATTCTTAAGAAGATAAGAATTGCAGTCATAAACGTCAATGCGCCACTATTGTAGAAGAGCAACGCACAATATCTAGTGCTTGTTAATAATGTTCATAGGCACATATATATCATCTATTGATGTTAATTCAGACATATATCTATGTTCAGCACCCTAGTAATATTCAACAAATTCTTCGTTTTTATACGTTTCAGGATCATTACGAAAAGTGTTGTACTCTCGCCTAAGACTATCTCCTAGTAAGCAATCCCCTATTGTTACTTTAGATTTCTTATAAGTCTTGGGATATGTTGTAATCCTTTTTCTCAACAAGTGACATCATGCGTCGATTCCTGCACAATGGGAAAACATGTAGTATTTATATCAAATAACATTGTTAGAATAAATTAATGATGAATTGCACGACTTACCATATCTTGAAGTCATGTTAACCTTGTTAGAATTCTATCAAACACATCATTCCCTACTTCACAAATATGTAGATGCTTTTTTTCATGTTTGGTATTTGGATCATTCATCCATTTTTTATTTCATCCAGCAGATGATCTTCAAATTTTTGAAGGGGATTGACTGTTATTGGATCATTTGTCTTTGCCAGTTTTCCCGAAGGGTTGGTGTACGATTTATCTATCTTCAACTTCCTCATCCTCTTAGTTCGCCCAAATGTTACTTTAGGAGGAGTATTGTATACTCTTGAACTACATCCTTCCTTTTCTTCTTATTCTCAATCTCTCATCGCACAATTTCACTAAGATCAATTCATCTTCCTTATTCTTCTCCACATTCTCCTCATATTCCATATTCTCCACATCCTCCTCATCCTCCTTATTCTTCTCCATATTCTCCTCATCTTCCTTCTTCTCCTCCACCTTCTCCTCATCCTCCATCTTCTCCACATCCTCCTCATCCTCCTTCTTCTTCTCCACACTCCCCTCATCTTTCTTCTTCTTCTCCACCTTCTCCTCATCCTCCATCTTTTCCACATCCTCCATCTTTTCCACATCCTCCTTATCCTCCTTCTTCATTTCCACCATCTTCTCATCCTCCATCTTCTCCACATCCTCCTCATCCTCCTTCATCATCTCCACATTCTCCTCATCCTCCTTCTTCATCTCCACATTCTCCTCATCCTCCTTCTTCATCTCCACATTCTCCTCATCTTCCTTCTTCTTCTCCACATATTCTTCATCCTCCTTCTTCCCCACATTCTCCTCATATTCCTTCTTCTTCTCCTCATACTCCACCTTCACCTCATCCTTCTTCTCCATAACCTCACCTTTATCCGTCTTCATCTTCTGCAAAATAGAAAAACATTCTGGTCATTTATATTACTTCATCGTGAGACATGAAATCCCTTCGCGATACATGAAGTCCTTTCGCGAAGGTACTTCATGTCTGGCGAAGGGACTCCCTTGTCAAATTTCATTATCTAACGTCATCCTTCACCTCCTTCTTCTCCTTCTTCCTCTTCTTCTTCTTCTTCTTCTTATCCTCCATATTATCTAATTTTGCTAATAATATGTCCATATTTTGGTTGAATTTGGCTAATAACTATTTAGACATACTAATAATCAACTTTATCATATAAGCACGATGAGTTTCTTGAGCTTATTAGATGGTGATTTTCAGCTCTTTGAGCTCCTCCTTTAGCTCTATTTTCAACTCTTTTAGCCCCTCCTTCAGCTCTTTTAGCTCCTCTTTCAGCTCATCACATTTACATCCAACAGAAGGTGCTGGAGGTGATGAAGGACTTGACGTCGCGGTGGGGGGACTAAGAGTGTTGGCATGTTTGGAATAATGTTCGAGGGGACTAGATTCTACATCATAAGCAAGCTTTCTCTTCAATTTGGCTTCTTTGAGAGTAGCTTCAGCCTTTCTCTTCCTAGTGGCAAGTTTTGGAGTAGGTTCTTTAGATTCTTCATCTGCATCTTCATCTTCACCTTTGGATCTCTTCCCATTTGTAAATCCCTTAAACAAATCATCAGTTGACTCATCTATTTATTCAAAGTCCACCCCACTATATAACCACTTATCCATGGAGGACTTTTCCATCTTAGTCAGATTTGTGTCCTGAAGGATAAACTTTATCTCCCGCAAGGTGTTCTTCTTATTGGAGTGATAAACTAACAACCTTGGGCATAGAGGCTAATTAAGCTCATTATTCCTACTAGCGAATTTAGGGAAAAAGATTTTAATGACCTCATATGTCCACACTTGAAATGCTAGTGCAAAACCATAAACGTTATAAGCAAAAGGACCAACAGGATTAGTACTCAATTTCTCCTCCTTCTTGTTAAAATCAAAGGAACTGAGACGTTTCATTTTCTTGTTCAGACCCTTCAGGGTGGCTCTAAAGGAGACCTTCTCCCATGGAAATTGGAGGAAATTTTCCACGTCTTCCACCATGTGGAGGATTTTGATAAATACAATCCTCCTTGGGTCATATGCAAATAGGTACTGGCATATTAGGCATACCATCCCCATCTTTCATGCATCTTCCTTGTCAGTGCATGACATAAAATGAGACTCAAACTCGTTCATTCGTACATTCATTTTCCCTTTAAAATATTTCATCAAGATAGGTGGACAACCTTGACATTCATCTTCTTCTTCGTTCACCACAAGAAATCTGTCAAACTTTAGACCTGTAACCAAGGCATACTCCTTCATACCAAATACAAGTTCCTGCCCATTGAACATGAATGTAATCTCCTTCGAGTTTGAGTTTACCCTCCTAAGAAACATATGATGGACTATTGTTCCTGAGAACTGCAAGCCTGAGGCTGTGAATAAATATTTGAATTGGGTATTATAAACCCTCTCCAAAAGATCTATTGTATCGAACTAGTTAACTATCTTCTGGAGGCAGTGGTCTCTTTTCTAAGAAATCCTACTAGAAAACTCAGTAACGGTGATTTCTACCATCTACAAAAGGAACAACAATAAAAATGTAAGAACAAATACAAATACCATCGTAAAACCCTAAACATAAACCCTAAACTCATATCGAGAGGCCCATCGCGAAACCATAAACATAAAACCTTATCAAAAACCCTAAACGGTTAAAACCAAAAACTAAACTAACATGATTAATGACGACGATAAAGGAATGAGAAGACGAGTAGGAAGAATGGTCGAGGCAGGGAGTAGTGAAGTTAAGCGAAGGCTAGAGAGAGACGAGGTCCTCGCAAAGTGAATAAATGAAATGTTTATCGCGCGCAGAACAAAATTATAAACAGAGTATAGTGCATGTAGAAACGCGCACCTCTTCGACTTCCTTCGCGAAACGTGAAGTCACATCGCGAAATACAATTTTTTTTTTAATTATTTATAGATAATCTCTCTCGTTTAACAAGGTATCAACAGAAAAGTCATGGGTTTGAAGAGAATCCGTGTTAGCAAAATAAATCTTATTAATCTTACATGGAAACATTTAGATTCTTTAGAAAAGTCTTTTGAATAAGCGATCATTGAGCTTCATGTAAAAGAAGATTGTTTGAAATCGATTCCTAAGTCCATTGAAGAAAGTAAAGAAGAAGTTGAATTGTTAATATTATGTTTAACAACTCAACT
Source organism: Impatiens glandulifera (assembly GCF_907164915.1). Taxonomy (NCBI): domain Eukaryota; kingdom Viridiplantae; phylum Streptophyta; class Magnoliopsida; order Ericales; family Balsaminaceae; genus Impatiens; species Impatiens glandulifera. Next base: position 16,741,597 of record NC_061869.1, on the reverse strand, counting down.
TCGTCTTTACTTTCTTCAATGGACTTACGAATCGATTTCAAACCATCTTCTTTTACCTGAAACTCAATGATGGATTCTTCAAAGGTCTTTTCTGAAGAATATAAATGTTCTTCAAGATCCTTCCATGTAAAATTATTAAGGTTTATTTTGCTAAGACATATTCTCTTTAAACCCATGAGCGATGTTGATACCTTCCCAAATGAAAAACAAGAAATCTTGGCCCATCGTGAGACGTGAAGTCCCATCGCGAAACGTGAAGTCCCATAACGAACATGAATCTTCCTTGAAACGAAACCGATTCATAATATCAACAAATCTTGTCCCATCGCGAAGGGACATCCCATCGTGAACATGAATCTTCCCTGAAACGGAACCGATTTAGAGAATCATCTACAAATATCATCATCGACAAGATGAACAACCAATATGAACAAGATGAACAAAATATAAACAACATGAACAATAAGAACAACCTCATGGTTTAGGGTTTGAAGATTAACATAATGGAAATAAAAAATATAAATCGATATGTATGATGAACAATAAGATGAACATATGATATTAGAACGAATTTTGTCCGTCGACGTGGCCGTCGCGAGAGAGAGAGAGAGAACGCAAATTAGAGGGAGAAGTGGGATAAAGGAAATAAAAAAATGTTTTTTTTGAGTATTTATATAAAGAACATTTTCCCATCGCATTACGTTCCTTCCCATCGCGTTATGTGATGGGAGTATTTTCGTCAATAAAATATAAAGTGGTCACCAGCGCAATTAAAATTAGGAATTGACTACGGGCGCATTCAAGACATTTGGATTAGTATAATATTTTTTATAATTAAAATTTATGCCTAAATTCAGGGATAGGGATAGGGATAGTACTAAGACAAGTTTTAAAAGACTTATGAGGTGTGGGACCGAATCGAAGCTTTCATGTGCCTGACCTGACACCCTTACACAGGTCACCCTTACACTTCAAGATAATGTTTTGAGATTGTACTAACTCGCACCAATTATGGTGGCTAATCATGATATGATTGGTCCTAACATCTATGTGGGATGATAATCTCACTTTTATACACACTTTTATTAATACTAATCCGTGAAACTTGAAAGATTCTCATGGACATAGGGATGATATGCAAATGGTGGGATGTTAAAAGAAATATCTTATGAAATTTTTTTACCAAATATAATCTATGGGTAAAAATCGACTTAATAAATCAAAAATTCACCAATATAGTACAATGAAAACGTTTTGAATTTAAGCAGAGGCGGTGGTGTGTCATGCTATTTCTTAGTTCTCCTTAATTCAAAAAAATATATTAAAAAAAATAAAAAAATAAAAATTAATATATATATATATATATATATATATATATATATATATATATATATATATATATATATATATATATATTACGAAAAATGTTGAGACCATTTCAGAAGTTAAAGCTACATAATTAACTGTTCTCCTTAGAGTGGGCGAGCTTAATTCACATCGATTCGGGATGAAACAATTGGAACATTATGGGCTTTTAACATTTAGGTTATTATTTCAAGAATTTTAAGGGATTTTATTAAAAAAAACTTTCTTTGATAGAAAAGTGGGTTATTTGTATTTTTATTTGTTAAATTAATTTAATGTCCTTTTATATTTAAAAATTGATGTTTTTAAAAATAAAATAAGGGTATTTTAATATTTTAGTTGATAAATGAGTAATTTAATTGTTAGAATATTTAATTGAGAGAATTTATAAAAAGTTGAATAAAAATGAGAGCTCATGTGGTTGAGAAAAGAGAGATGATAATAAGTATGACGATACTCCACCTCTTAGAATGAGAATTTCGGTGCGAATTAGACTAGGTTAAAAAAAATTTGAAAAAGTTATTAAAAAGTTTAACAACAAGAACGAAAACATGAAGTAAAAAAAGACAAATTTAAATAGGATAGAAAATACATTATTTTCAATGTAATGTGAAGTCTGAAACTCTTAATTAGAGGAGAAAATAAATAAATGAATATATGCTTTAAGAGGACATGTTCAATATCAATTTTAATCCTTATCTAATTATGTTTCTTCAAGTTTTTCTGACCTTAAGTTTATTGTGACCTTAAGTTTATTGTTTCATTTTTATATAGTTTCATTAAGTTGAACTAACATTTATCTTGTGTATTTGCACGAATAATAATATAAAAAACCATTTAAAAATATTACAGTAAAAATATGATAACATTTTTAATTTTATTTTTAATCGTTTTAAATTTATGGGCGGGTCAACTAACAATCCGACTCAAATATTCATTTATTCTCACATTGCAGAACGATCTCTAAAACAATTGATACAATTTGATTCATTAACTCAATTAGTTTGACCTTTAGAGTCCACTTCTTCCCATACTACGAATGAAAATGAAAATATAAATACTATCATTAAAGTAGCATATGCGAGACTTACAATATCTATATAAAATATGTCTCTATCTCTATAAATATGACATAATTCTTCCATTATTGTTCACTAATAATAGTAAAATCACCGTGTTCATCAAATTTGGTGTTGAATCTAAAATATGAAGTGTTGTTACCATAGTTGGTTAAAAGGTTGTTCTTGTTTTGTTAGGTTGCATGTTCGAAACATACAAATAACATTTTTAATTTTATTTTTAACCTTTTTGAGTTTATGGGCGGGTCAACCCACAATCCGACCCAAGAATCCATTTACTCTAACATAAATATCCAAATTAAGCACAACTATCAACCCGACAATCCAGACACTTTAAAAATTAAGCATCATTAATTATATATATATATATATATATATTATTTAGTTATAAAGTTGAACTTTTATTTTTAAAATGTTTCGCGTTCTTCAAATTTAGTGTTGAATCTTAAATATAAAGTTTTGTTAGTCGAGTTGGTTAAAGGGTTGTATTTATTTTGTTAGATTGCAAGTTCGAAACATAAAAATAACATTTTTAATTTTATTTTTAATCGTTTTAAGTTTATGGACGGGTCAACCCACAATCCAACCCAAGTATTCATTTACTCTTACATAAATATCCAAATTAATTACAATTCTCGACACGACAATCCAGACATTTTAAAAATTAAGCATTATTATATATATAGATTTGTGATATATAATATCACTTTTAAACTTAATTTATAATGATTGTTAATTATTCTCAATACAGTGTTATATTCAGTGAAAAAATAGTTTACTTTTTATATAAAATTTAATTATAGTAAAAATATTTTTATCAATAAATTAAGTGATTATATAATTATATATATATATATATATTATAATAGGATTAGTTTTTACCCATAAACATATAAAACAAGCCAAGTAAAGGAAAAAATAATATTTTGATTTGAGAAATTCCATAATTGTAACTTGTAACTTGAAAAAATAATATTTTGATTTGAGAAATTCCATAATTGTAACTTGTAAGATAGTCTTTCCACCGCCATATAATCCAATAGGGTTGGTGTTATACTAGTTCTTCTTTAATTTTATGAAAAAAACAAATAATATTTGAATTTTTTATTTTATTATTATACTTCTCCACTATCATAAATTTATTTTTTTTTAAAATATTTTCAAAACAGATATTTTTTTTTCTTAATTTTGACATGACATTTTTTTCTTTTTATAAAAGAATATTTAGATTAAAAAAAATTTAATATCCAATAAGCCCTGCAGTGATACCAATACAAATTCGATTTTTTTTTTTTTGGAAAAATGACTTAATGTCATTCCATTAAAAATTCTCAAAAACGGAAAAAAACTTACGAGTTTAAGAGATTATTCTTGACATGCTAGAATTATTTTGAAGTCGTACAAATCAAGAAATTAAAATAAATTAATATAGTAATCATAAATTTTATCAAAAACAAAATATATATACTTAAATTAAATCTATAACAACTTAGTATATAAAACATTTCATCATATCTAATATGGGAATAGATAAAAATTTGTAAATTAAAGTAAAAAAGTTCAAAAGTTTATATAAAAAGATAAATAATTTGGAAAACAAATTTATAACAAAAAAAAAAAAAAAAAAACAAAGACACAAATCCCTACATGGCTTATTATATGTACAGAAGAAAGAAAATAAAAAAATAAAAAAATAATTATAATTATAATTTTTATTTTTATCTTTTTAATCTACACTCTTCTTATTCCCCCACCTCTTCTTCAGTCTCTTCATTTTTTATTTCTTTGTTTCCATCTTTAGCAACTTCTTCCTCCTTCCCGACATCGACAATTTCTTCATTCTTCTGCATTTTTTCTTCTGCAAATTCAAAAATGGTAAGTCATTAATGATGGAAAACAATGTTCCCAAACAACATGATTTTATTAACCCTAAAATGACACTAACCCTATGTCATTTTCACTAACCCTATGTCATTTTACTTTTAGTTTTCAAGAGAAATAGATTTCTAAAACACTCAAACAGACCATGTCCCCAAACATGACCATGTCCCCAAACATGACCATGTCCGAGATCTTGATTTGGAAATTTGATTTATTTATGTTTCTATATATATATATATATATATATTTACAAATTTTAGTCGAGGGGATATTGAAATTTCTCTTAGTCACAAATTTAGAAACAAAAACCTAAATATTATAATAGACCTAATAATACTAATAATACTAATGATATTGTGCTACACATTTAGATTAATGATAATAACTCTTAATACTAAACAATCTGAGTTAATGGGAAAATCTTAAACTAATTTGCAAATTTGGCCAAAGTTATATAGATTTGCAAATCTAGCTAAAGTTATCTTAAACTAATTTGTTGTATTTTCATATGAATTCCCCAAATCCTTTTTTTATATTATATTTTTATCTAAGTCTTTTTGGGATTTACCATTGTAGGTAATTTATGTCAATACTTTAATTCAGTAGTTTATTCAAATGTAAATTTAGTTGTTCAAACATATTGATTATTGTTTAAGTTGTGCTATATGGATAGGATTATGGACCCTGAACTCCAACTCCAACATCCTTACGAGCGACGTAGCTCGAAAAAACCCTTTGGTTTCTATGGAAAACTCTAGATTCGAGAATTTTAACATCGGTTTGCGTGTTAGGAATAATTTTAAATTAAAATATTATTTTAAAAGATTTTTGATAATTCTTGGCAACTTTTGAAATTAATTATAAAAAATAATTAATTTTGATTCAAATTCAAATAATCTGAGAATCTGCTTGATTTTTTTAGAAATTTGTTGTTTGAATTAATTAAAAATATTATTTCTTTGAAACATAGTTACCAATTAATTTTTGAAAATCAATAAAAATGACATACGTGTACAAACGTACTAGCTAGAGTTACTTTTTAGTTCTTAGTTTTATCGATCAAGGTCTAAGAGCTCTTGGTCCTCGGTTTAAATCCTCTCGGTCGGGGGTTAAGATCCTCAGTCAGACTTCTCAGTAATAATTGAAAAGTCTCGATCTAAGTGAAGTACTCTTGATCCTCGGGAAAGGGCTTCCGCGCTTTATCCTACTTATCCGTTTAAAAAATGGTCTCTACTTATAAATTTGACTTTTGAAAATTGGTTGTACAATATTTTATTTTAAACAATTATTCTTCCGATCCTAGGAATGCATAAGGTTTGTGCGTTATTTAAAAAATTATAACAACAATTATTTAATTGCTAATACATGTTGCTGAAGATAACTTAGGGAGGAAAGTATCTTAAGAAAATCAGTTTAAAAAGCATTAGGGTTTAAATATAGATCATAAATAAGCCTTTGTCAAAATATTTTTGTGGAAATATCCCAAAAATATTTTAAAGTCATTTTCTAATTTTTGGGATTTCTAAAAAATAATTTGAAGTTCTAAAATTACAACAATAATTTTAGAATTTTAAAATGTGAACAAAACAAACCTTAAAACCGGTGTCTTAGGTTTGTTTTATCGATCAAGGTCTAAGTGCTCTCGGTCCTCAGTTCAAATCCTCTCGGTCGAGGGTTAAGATCCTCAGTCAGACTTCTCAGTAATAATTGAAAAGTCTCGATCTAAGTGAAGTACTCTTGATCCTAGGATAGAATTCTCGATCGAATGCTAGAATTCTCGGTCAGACCACTCAGTCATAGGTGAAAGTCATCGATCATGGGTTTGGGAGTTCTTAGTCGGGTTCGAGACTCCTCGGTCCTAAGTGTGACTTAATGGTCAGATCATAAAATTCTCTATCGTACCTCTCATTCCTAGATGAAGTACATCGTTCGTACATCTAGATCCTAGCTGAAAAGCCTCGGTCAGACCTCACAGTCCTAGCTAAGTTCTATCGGTCTGACCTCTTGGTCTTGACCTATGATCCTTGGTCGGATCACTCGGTCCTCAGACGAATTTGTCGATCCTCAAGAACCTCAAAATTTCAGGTTTACAAAGGTATCAATCGACCTAGATGATGATCAAATTGTTCAAAACAGTGTGTTGCCAAAATTTGAGGTTTTGGTTTTGAACTTGTTTTGAAGTGTAAGGAGCTAGATAATAGCTTCCTTATACTTCATATACTTGATTGATACCTAAACAGAATACTAATTGTTCATTTGAACCAATTCAAGATGTATTTTTTTTTATTTTGAATATTTTGATTTTTATCAAACATGATCGAGATGGATCAATTAGCCCAAGAATAGCAAACCCGATTTTTAAAATTTTAAATTCAAATTTATGTTTTTCTGCTTATGCTTGATTGATTGATTATAACCTAAACAGAAAGTTGGAAATAATCATAGGATCGATTTCCAATCATAAAATTCAACAACCAGAAAATATCCAAATTTATGAAATTTGAAATATAAAAATTTCCGTTTGAATTTCAAACTGAAAGTATAAATTAAATGATGATTAGAAGCATATAAAATATTGGAGAACACTCCTTAGACCTTAAGTAAACTATTGGGATGCATAGATCCAAGTTTTAGAGCCTTATACAAAAATTTTGAAATAGACATTAATGGTGTTTTGTTTATTCTTGGATCAACTTGTCGGAATAGACATAATTAATGCTTAAATACACAAAATATTAAAATAAATATGACAAATAATTTGTCAATTTATTTTATTTTATTTTTATATATTCATATGTATAAATAAATAATTTTCGTACATTCAATTTGAAAGACCAACCAATGTGGTGGTGGTTGGCATAGATCCTCAACCCATAGAGGTTCGAGTTGAAACACCACCCGAAGTGGTGACGACTTTTGTCATAAAACCTCAACCCTTAGAGGTTAAAGTGGCAAAAATAAGCTCCATTCCCACTTAGAACACAATCTAGGAGGAAGTTTAAGATTAAGAAACTTCGGGTTTCAATTCGAGTTGAAACACCACCCGAAGTGGTGGTGGTTGGCATAGATCCTCAACTAAAAAATGTTTGAATAGAAACACCTGAAGTAGTGACGACTGTTGTCATAGATCCTCAACCCGCGGAGGTTGGAGTAGCAAAAGAATCTCCAATCAGAACACAGCCTAATAGAAATAAATAAAAATGTGTGACAACTCTTTGCTCTCTATACATTGCAAAAACTTTGAAAAAATATGCCAAAATGTTAGAATCGGTCAAAATGTCTAACAAAGAGAAATTCGTTGTAAAGTTAATTTTAACAGATTTGGAGTTAATGTAACTCTTTATAACTCTTCATAGTCATTATAATGTTTTATTAAATCTTGTCAGGATGTGTTTTATTCATTTGTGTTTATAGAGAAGTTTTATTTCAGAGCGAGCGAGTCACATTGACTAGAGTCCATATGCTTTCAATGAAAATTGAAAGCTCTATGGACTATGGAATAATTGATGTGGGGAATTTTCTTCTCTACATTAACATATGTAAGATTTTTTATTTGATTATTATCTTTGTTTTTTAATGTGATGTTCATTTGTAGAGTACACATCCCTATGAAGATTATTTTCTCATTTCAATTCAAGACGAAATGAAATTATTTCATATATATCTTGAAGACTTAAAGATGGATGAAATTATAAGTAACCTCTTCAATATTTTAGAATATTCTTATTTTTCGACTACCTAACCATATGACATCTTAAATAAAATAGTCCGTTTTGCATATATTCTTTCCTATTTGAAAACATTCTCATTTTTATGCATCAACATAAAAAAAAGAAATCCAAATAATTGACATCATTCCATTGCTAGAAGGTTTATATTAGGAGGAAAAATATGACACATCTTAGGCCTTGGTAATAATTTGAACTTCTCTATCTAAAAGTGTCACATCTATGTTTATATTTTATTGCCTTGATAAAACAGAAACGTGCCCTTTTGGTTTTCATGAAGAGTGTTGACTCACGTATCCGCTTTAATAGCTGAATTCCCGTTCAACATTTTCAAATTTCCTTGGCAAGACCCGTATAATAATACATATTGTGAAATCTACTGTATGTGGCGACTGGAGACATATACAATAGATGAAGCAAGATAGAATATCTTATGAACAAAGAAAATGTAAGTTATACAGTTTTAACAGGTTTATTGTTTGAAATTATTTGTTCTAACCTGCTGAAACTTATTTTTTTGAAGTCCAAGGGAGTAATTGAGGCATTGAGGATAAAATATGGTGCGGCGATCCTGATATGAAATGTGAAAATTATTAGGAAATAATTTTCTAAAAAATTTAAATTTTATTGACTAAAAATTTAGAGAATGAAAATAGATGAACACAATTTGTAAATTAATACCATTTGTTAATATTAAAAATTACATTGTTTGGTTGCTACTGTATATATCAAATGTATTTAAAAATTAATACCATTTGTTTGTATTGAAAATTACATTGTTTGGTTGCTACATTATACATGAAATGAATTAGAAATTAAAACAATTTATTTATATTGGTAATTACATTGTTTGGTTGCTACATTATATATGAAATGAATTGGAATTAATACTATTTTAGTCTTGAACTTGACCATGTTTGGGACATTTTAGTTTTGAACATGTCCATATTTGGGATATTATGGTCCCAAACATGACCATATTCGGGACATGTTGGTCCTAAACATAATATTTTTATTCCAAATATAGTCCTGAACATGATATTTTTATCCCAACCATATTGAAATGGATGTAACTCTTTTGAGTAAACCAATATAAATTTGTCTTATTGTGTTCTTACTTTATTGCATTTTTACAGATCATTTGAATTAGGTTGGATTTCAACACCCATGTCGTAACACCATGTTCAACCATAATTGAACTGAACTTCCGATACCGTTGTCGTGGCGGTTGTTTTAAACTATAAAGACTCTTTACTAATTTGCAAACATATCATTCTTTCATTTATCTTGAAAACCTTCTAGTTCCTACTTGTATATCTTTTCTTCTAAATCTCCATGAAAAAAGTTGTTTTCATATACATTTTTTCAACCTATAGGTTAAGACTAGCGGCTAAATTAAGAATCACGGGAACATATTACATTTTTACCACAAGAGAAAAGTTTTTCCAAAAACAATACATTTTCTTTACAAGAAGCCTTTTACAACGAATCGAGCAGTATATCTAGGTTGTGAAGTATGCTCATCTTGTTTCAACCGATAAAAGTCATTGATTTTTCAAAGCGTTTTTGCCCTTATGTAGCTTTGTTTGCTCAAAAGTGTTATTTATACAAAGAGATTACATCTCATGCTACATGACATCCATCGTTTTTTTTCACTTTTCAATACTTTTTGAAATCTCTTAGGTTCTTTAACATCAGTGAAAAATGCATACTCATTTGTTGGGTATTTAACTGTAGGACGTCTCTTTCAAGTAGACAGTCCTGGTTAATTAGAAAAAATACTCATCAATATTTTCATTCCCGTACTAATTGTCATTTCTAACATTACCTTCAATATTAAAGTCAACATCATCAAAATCATTAGTATTTAAAGGATTACTAGCATGTAAATGCATACATTGATTTTTAGTTAGATTGTTGTTGATGCTTATCGAGTTAGGAGCAATTTGAATTGGAATCATTTCAACCATCTCCTCAATTACTTGAGTGAGAACAACCTCGTCTACCTTGTCAATATTTTCAACGGTATAATTCTTCATAAATACAATATTGGGACTAGAAATAATCTTCTTATTAATCGGATCAAAGAATTGATATCCTAACTCATCCAGTCCATAGCTGACAAATACACACTTTTTAGTCTTGTCTTCCAACTTTGACCTCTCATCTTTAGGAACATGCACATAAGTTATACAGCCAAATATTCTAATATGATCATAAGAGATATTTGTACCACTTTAAACATTGTTCAACACATCAAAGTTCAAAGAAATCATTGTACTAAATGTTTCACTCCAAAAGTATCTTGGCAAATTTGCTTGTAAAAGCACGAATCTCGTCATTTCCACCAATATGTCATATTAATTCTTTCAGTCAACCCATTTGAACTATGGTATTTTTGGAGGAATTTTTGGTGACGAATACCTTGATATCAATAATACTCATTAAATCCAATGTACTCTCCCTCGTTATCCGTTTAAATACACTTCACCTTTTTTAGTTTCCCTCTCAACTAAGACTTGAAATAATTTGTATGTGTCTAGCACTTGATCTTTTGTCTTCAATGTATAGACCCAAACCTTTCGAGAATAGTCATCAATGAATGTTACAAAATAGTACACATCACCAAATGATCTTGACTTCATTGGCTCACATACATCAGAATGCACGAAATATAGTACTTTTGATTTTATTTTCGATTTAGGTGATCTAAATCACACTCGTCTTTTTATCAAGTCAAATAATTTGAACATCTCTTCAAATACACATTTGAAACCCCACATAGCACATTTTTCATAGCCAACATAACTAAGATTTTTTCACTAATATGAACCACATTTGTGCCATAACTTAGAAGAAGAATCAATTTCACATGTGTTGATGTAATATTTAGATATTTTAAAACGATTGTATACAAATTCAAAAGCCTCTTGCCTTTAGCAATAACCATGGATCCATTTTAAGGTTTCTTTCACCACCCGAGAATTACAAAACCTTCATGATCCAATCTTTCAACCGATATAAGATCGAAGCGAATATCAAAAATACCTATTACCCCTTTTAGAACAAGAGTAGTGTCATTGGTCATCTCAAAATAAACATTACAAATTCTGGCAACTTTAGCTGTACAAGTATTTCTCGTATGGTACAAAATCATTAGCCTCATTTGTTGAGAAAAAATCTCGTTGTATTGTAAAGTTAGTAGAAGCACCACTATCCACAATTTAATATATCTTATCACAAGACAAATTAACATTCTCAGCATTATTGTAACAACAAACAAAAGGAAAAATCATCAACAATATCAACATCATCATGATCTTTACCTTCTATGTGTTTGAAAGTAGTGGATGTGTTATGATTTTTCTTCTTATTCTCCTTTTTCAATTTAAAACATGTTTTTTCTTGATATAGTCCTTCAGGCCACAATGATGACACTCAACATTTACCCACTTATGAGAAGCCCAACAAGATTTGCTACGATTACTTAAATCTTGATATTTATTTCTATCCATATTCTATAACTAAGACCCTATATTTAAAAAAACATTCTAAAAGTATCTTAAGATATGTCATTCGTCTTATCTTTTCATTCAACACACTACTATTTATTAAATCCATTGAGAGAATACCATCTGGAGCAGATTTGGACAAAGTTATTCTAAAAGTCTCCCATGAGTTAGGCAATGTTCGAAGAAGACATAAACCTTGTATCTCGTCATTAAAATTGAGTTTCATTGCTTTCAATTAATTAATAATTCCCACAAAAGTATTAAAGTAGTCAGTCTCGAAGAACCAACTTGATACCTTAAGGACATCAATTGTTTGATAAAAAATAACTTATTATTACTAGTCTTTTTATACAATTATTCAATTTTAGTCCAAAGACTACGAGCATCAGAAATAGAGATCACATGGTTCAAAATATTGTCATCAACACATTGATGAATATAACCGCATACTTGTCTATGAAAAAAAATTCAATCATTCACATTTTTTTCTACAGACCTAAGAGAAAAGAATACTTGCATGTGAAAACTTTTCACATAAATCAAATCTTCCCTTCTAGTTTTTTAGATATTATAGTTAGAGTCATTTAAACTCACCATTTTAGATGTGTTAATCTTCATCCTTATATTCAAATAGAAAACCAAACTCTTAAACCACTTTGATGGGAAACTGTATTTATCAAAGCATAAATTTTCCTAATTAATTGAATATAAAAATGAGAAAAATATATGAGGAAATGCATATATGAGCATAAATTTTTAGACTGTATCAGCAAATATATGAACATCTCGGACGCGAGCTGTCTTCTATGTAGAGGAAATAAAGAAACCATAGATCACCTATACGGGAGCTGTTGTATTGCTTCGGATCTTTAGGATAGATTCTATAAAAGCCTGAAGCTGATCAGTTTCTCGAGCAAATAGAATGAAATCAACGAAGCAGCACTACTCAAAGCCAAGAGAAATATATTTGCAACAAGCATGTTCAAGTGCGGATTTGGAGCAGTGGTGTACAACATTTTGCAAGAACGGAATATAAGGGTATATGGAAGAACCTGCAGGAGCGTTGAAAAGTTATGGAAAGATATTGTATCGGATTGCAGCGCCCTCGCGGGAACATGGAGAAGAATTCCAAGTACGGAGCATAACAGAAATATCTACAGGAATTGGAATTTACCGTTTTTTGAACTCACTAGAATTGAAAATATTGTAATTAGATAATTCATTTCATTTTTAGCTTTTTAGCTTTTATTCAGAATATTACGACTTCAAAATCATTCTAGGCCTATCTAGAATGATCTCTTAAACTCGTGGTTTTTTTCCTGTTTTAAGAATTTTTAATGAAATAACGCTAAGTCGTTTCCCCCTCCCCAAAATGAGAAAAATATAATGAAATTTTGGTAACAATGCAAGAAAAATTTTAACGTGGAAAATCATTTTTCAAATCAAGAGTAAAACCACAGGACTAATACATGTCACTTAATAATCCACTATCATCAACAATGTTACAAGTAAGGGTTTACTCTAGTTATAATCAAACTAGAGTCACTAATCAATTACATCAAGATCACACATCAATCTTGGCAAATAACAATAAAGAATAAGAAAGAGCAATATCAACTAACCATACCAATTTTGCAATTATAGTTTTCTGTTTGACGGACTTAGAAACCTCATAAAACATATTTTTACTGTTTAAAACGTAGCCCCATAAATAATGAAGAAACTAACAAAGTTTGAGGTCGATCAAATTGTCCAAACTCCAACAAATGCATATCTTTTCCAACTATTACCCAAACCCATAATCTGTTTTTTTTTCTTCTCTATGTTGTTGTCGTCCACAAAATCCAAAACTTCATGTACCTACGGATTATATTATGTGGGCCTAAATAAAGTCTATACATACATATTATGTCTCTCCAACTAAAAGGAAAAATCAACATCTACAAGGTTCATTGAAGACTCTACATTAAGTTTCGTGCACCAATTTTTTTTTTTACTTTTTATCGTCTTAATTTGAGCTAACCCAAGTAAATATCCAACTTAAACTCGTTAGCCTAAATAATGGTGCATGTGTTAGTTAATTCTTGTTTGAAATAACTATAATATTATTTTGTCATATTTTTTTTGTTTCAAATTCGATTATAATGAGTATATGATCGTTAGGTTCATAACATATCTTTCATATTTATCTAGACATTTAAGAAATCGTTGGGAATTTCTTTTATCCTCAAAATTATTTTTAAACCAATTAAAATGTAAACTCAATAATAATAATAATAATAATAATAATAAGAATAAATTAAGTAAAATAGTGCCCAAAAGCATTATTTTGATTTAAGTTTAAAGTTAATTATATAATATATACATGAGATAGTAGTGATATATATTTAGGTTATAAAAGTTTTTTGATGCCATCTAAAATGAATATATAAACACTTTCTTCTTAATAGGTCTAATTCTTATATGAATATTATTACCGGTTTTGAAGTTTATAAGAATTTTATGTTAGAAATATTTTTTTTAGTTGTTAAATTTTAAATTATACTGAAAATATTATAATAATTGTTTTGTATTATAAATAATAAAAAAATATTTTTATTTAATTTAATTGATTAAACATTAGTTTAATTTATTCCAATTATTTTAAAATAAAAGCATATACACGTTAACAAAAGATAAGGAACGGTGTGACTTATGCATGTTACAATGTCAACTAAAAACAACTTCTCCACTCTTCCATTGCATCACATTATAAACTTGTTTAATAGCAACGTTTATTATCAGTCGCTATTTCCCAATAACCATTGCTGAAACAATAGCGACGGATGTTGCGCCGTCGCTAATACATCATAAAAAAGAAACATTGCCTATTTTCATTTTTTACATGGTAAATTTATTTGAAATATGAGGTTATGTTAATTTGTCTTTTCCTTTGGGGTGCATATGAATTAGTCAATATTGTGAGCAAACAATTTGAACAGTTGTTCTATATTTTTCATTATTTAAGTTTCTTCATTATCAGAATTCAACTATTCTTTCTACTTGACACTAGAAACAACCAAAACTTTGTCAGCTAGTAAAATAGAAAAAATATTTTAAAAATTAACTGTTGTGAAGATTTAGGACCATCAAAACATATTCAAACGAAAAAAACATGGAAAAATAAGGTTTCACCTTTGATATTCTAGACTTATCGAGATTAAAGGTAGAAGCTATATTTTTCTTATTGCTGAGGATTATTTTTTATTGTTTTCAACAATTTGAATATTTGATGTTTAAAACTTATTACTTATTTAAATTCAATTTATTGTATAATTTACAATTTTCATAAAAATATGAATCAATAAATGATTGAAATAATAATGAGAATAAAATTGATAACATGTAGATTACATAGGTAAAAACACACACAAATATTATTCTTAATATTCCAAACTCTTTTTATTTATGGTACAAAACATTATAGAGTGTTGGATTATGATATAAAACATTAGAGAATATTAAAATGAACACTACAAACTTAGTTTTACTTATTTAAGTTGATTTAAGTTGATGGTCCTCGATATCCTTGGTCATGGTAATGAAGAAATCCATGAGTGTGTGTGGATCCTCTACATCTTCCTCGAGTTTCTCATATTCAAGTGTCCATGTTACCAAGTTGCTCTCTCCATGGGAGTTCACCTGGATGGTAACGATGAAAGTCTTATATAGCTCTGTTAGGTCACCTCCTATGACCTTGAAGGCCACCAATTTCTTCTCCTCATCTATTGCTATTGTTTCACGTTTAACAACTTTATCTTTTCCATCTGTAAATCAGATTTAGTAAATTTATTTGTAATCAAGTATGAAAAGATAGAACCAAGAAGTTGGAGAATATATGATGAGTAATTAGTACCATGATTGTAGTTAAGCAAGACAATAGAGCCTACAGTTCCCCATTCACCGTCGAGATGTTCAAAATTCTGAACGCAAGCTGGCGACATTTCGGAAAGATGGTGAGGCCTTGACTTAAATATTTCATGGAAAACATCTCCATCACTCTTAATCTCAACTTGCCTCACCATTTTCTGTAATTGTCCCTCTTCCATATTCAATATCCAATTTGAGAAAGTGAGTGTTGATTTGTTTGGTGAAACTCTATTAAATCTATACTATTTATAGAATGACATGGTCAAAATATTCAATCTGATACCTAAATTAACTAAGATATTCAATTTAATCCCAAACATAAATTTATAGCAGTTATTTCAATCAATTTATTTTTTTGGAATGAAAGAAGAACTAGCATGACAACCTTACAGTTATGGTACCCCGCTTAAACTCAAGTACTTTCAGATGAAATCGAACCCGTGACTTATTTTATTTCTTAAGCCGACTTTTACCACTGGGTTACATTGGAAATTAAAAACTCCAACTTTTTAATATATTTCAGTTGACCTTTTTGATATACTTGTCTCCCTTGTGTTACAAATCTGCGAGACGTTATTGTGCAACTCGTACTAAATGAGTTATATATACTCGATTCGATCATTCGGTTGAATAGATGCTTGGTAAGGAAATTTGAATTAACAAAAAATACTTTCAACCATAGTTGTTTTCTTGTACACTATCTGGATAAAAATGAATGTGAGACCTTTTGATAATAAAGCATTTCATGCATTTATGATATTGAGCTATATATAAGAATTTAGATACGTTGTTGACCAAAATTCTTTATTACTTTTTTTTTTTTGGAAAAACGACTTAACATTATTTCATTAAAAATTCTCAAAAATGAAAAAAAAAACACAAGCTTAAGAGATCATTTTAGACAAGTCTAGAATAATTTTGAATTCGTAACATTCTGAATAAAGCTTAAAAGCTAAAAACGTAAATGAATTATCTGATTACAATGCTTTCAATTCTAGTGAGTTTAAAAACGGTAAATTCCAGTTCCTACACATATTCCAGTTCTCCTCCATGCTTGGATTTGTTGTCCACGTTCCCGCGAGGGCGCGGCAATCCGATACAATATATTTCAATAACTCTTCAACGCTCTTGCGGGTTCTGTCATATACCCTTACATTTCGTTCTTGCCAAATGTTATACACCACTGCTCCACAGCCGCACTTGAACATGCTTGTTGCAAATCTATTTCCTTTGACTTTGAGTAGTGCTGCATCTTTGATTTTATTCCATTCGCTCGGGAAACTAATCAGCTCCAAGATTTTATAGAATTTGTCCTAAAACCCTAAAGCAATACAGCAGTTCCCAAATAGGCTATCTATGGTTTCTTCATTTCCTCTACATAGAAGACATTTCGTGTTCGGGATGCTCATATACTTGCTGATACGATCACGAGTGTTGAGTCTTTCCCAAAAGGCGATCCATAGGATGAACTGTGGTGTCTAGGAATAATCTTCGTTGACCATACAAGAGGAGCCCATTCTACTTTGTGTGTTTTTTCCCGGGTTACCTCCCATATTTTCTTCGATACCAACTTCCCATTGTCCTCAGCTTTCCATTCATGAATATCCGGTCTGTCGTGTAGTTGTATGTTACTTATATGATCAAGTATCCTCTGGATTTCTT
Source organism: Impatiens glandulifera (assembly GCF_907164915.1). Lineage (NCBI taxonomy): Eukaryota > Viridiplantae > Streptophyta > Magnoliopsida > Ericales > Balsaminaceae > Impatiens > Impatiens glandulifera. The sequence goes on along the minus strand of NC_061869.1, from coordinate 16,724,461 downwards.
ATCATGAGTGAGTCCCAATTCCCGTCTCTGATTTTCGCTTTTGTGCAGTCCCTTCTGATGCGGGTATTTTGAAACTCCTCCTTGTGGATGATAGGCTGGTTTTCGAATCAAGGGTCGTGCCAGAATAGAGTGCCTTTCCCGTCTCCTAGCCGGATGTCATAAAGATCTGCAATATTGCTTCTTAGTTTAAGAATCTTTTTAGAGACCAGCTCATACCTTCATGAATTTTGCAGGTCCAGATGCTGGTTACGTATTTCATAAACCTCGTATGCACCTATTTGATCCATAGTGACTCTTGATTGCGCTCTAAATCCTACAGATGCTTGAAGGTGAGAGCCTTGTTCCACTCGATACAGTTATTCAAGTCGATGTCTCCCTCGTCCTTCGGTTTGCAGAGAGGGGTCCATTTGACTTTTTTTCCTCCTCTTCCGCTACTTCCCCAGATAAAGTTCCTCATCAGTGTATCGAGCTCTTTCATTACCTTTTTCAAAATTACCATTTTCTGCGCCCAGTAACCAACTATGCCCATGACCACGGTTTTGATAAATCCGATCTTCCCTGCATAAGAAAGTTTTTTCGCTGCCTAGCCAGATATCGTGTTTTTTACCTTTTCAATTAACGGCTTGTAGTGTGAGATCTTGATCTGCTTCGCGGTTAACGGAATTCCTAAGTACCTTACGAGAAAACGGTCTTCCTTGATGCCCATGATGTTGAAGATGTCCTGCTTCGTTTCGTCATTCATGCCTCCATAAAATGCCACACTTTTTCTTTCATTAATAGTTAAACCTGTAACCTCAGAAAAGAACGTTAGTGCAGCCCTAATAGTTTTAATAGAATCAATGTCTGCGTGCGCCAGAATGAACAAATCGTCAGCAACGCATAAATGAGTTACCTCCTCTACCTCACAGAATGGGTGAAAGATGTATGGACGATTCTTTCGGAACATCGCGAAGATGCTCTCAAAGATTGCCATGATAACTACGAAAAGGTAAGAAGAGAGGGGGTCCCCTTGCCTTACCCCGTTTTCACCCTTGAAATAGCCTCCGTGGACTCCATTGACACTAACAACAAAGCAGGATGATGAAACGCACTGCATAATCCAATCAATAAAAATCACAGGCAAAGCAAAAACAACTAGAAAGTCTCGAATGGCTTCCCATCTAACAGAGTCGAAAGCTTTCTTGATATCTATTTTAAAAGTCATTCTCGGGGATATTTTCTTATTCCCGTAGCCTTTTAAAAGGCTCTACATGAGAAGAATATTATGAGAGATTGTCCTACTGAGGATGAATGCAGATTGGTTAAGATTTATAATTTTTCCTATGACATTTTAAAATCGTTTAGAAATGATTTTTGAAATTATTTTATTTATATTGCAGTAGGAAATTGGTCTGAAATTTTGTATTTCCCGGGTACCGCAGTTTTTGGGATCAAGGTTAGGAGCATTGTATTCTATTGCTTTAACATCTTCCTGTTCTTGAAAAACTTCAGAACCTCATCAATAACGTCTTTACCAACAACTGACCAATTGTCTTTGAAGAACTGTGCATTAAACCCACCAGGACCCGGGCTTTTATTCCCATCAATACTAAATAGAGCTTCTTTAACCTCAATCCTTGTGACGACCCTTATCAACTCGGGACTATCTTCTGCAGAAATCTTCCTATCAATAATCTGATACAAGGTATTCAGGTGACTTTGATGCTGCTTTCTTGTGCCCATAAGCTGCTTATAGAAATCGATAGTCAAATCTTGTACACCCTTTTGACCCTGAACTTATTCACCATCATCATTCTTCAGCCTGTATACATTGTTTCTCATGTTTCTAGCCTTGCATTTTCTGTAGAAGAAAGTTGTGTTTTTGTCACCCAACAAGAGCCAACTCTGTCTTGATTTCTGTCTAAAAAAATTCTCTTCAAGAAGACTCAGCTTCCTGAAATTTTCAAACGCATCCCTTCCTATTTCATTGAGTTGTTCATCTTTATCATCCCTTAATAACCTTTTCTGAACTTCTTCCATTTCTTCTCTAGAAGCCAGAACTCTATTGGAGATATTGCTAAACTTCTTCTTGTCAAAGCTTTGGAGATGATTCTTCAAGAGTTTAAGCTTCTCAGAAACCTTGTACATGTTGGATCCTCTGACATCTGTAGACCATACTCTTTTGAGAATACCCTTGAATTTGTCGTTTTCCATCCAGAAATTGAAAATTTTATAAGGCCTTTTGAACCTTTCTTCCTTTTCCTAGAACAATTTAATCGGGAAGTGATCAAATATACCCGGATTCAGAACATGAAGTTGACTTCTCGGAAATTGGTTAATCCAGTTCTCATTTACCAGACATCTATCAATTCTACTTCTTCTAATTTGCTCATTCCCTCTCGTAGAAGACTAAGTGAAGAAATTCCCAGAATTGGTAGGCTCGATACAACTCATATCTCTGATACAGTCATTAAAGTCAATCATATCCCGAGTTATTTCAGATTCTGGATACGATTAGATTCGTTTCTGGTTACGTTGTAATCACCAAGGACAACCCAATATTTATCACTACCGATCCAGTTTCTAAGACAATTCCAGAGGAGTCTTCTATTAGTGCTTGAGTTGCTAGCATAGACAATAGCAAGATTAAACAAGATTTTTGTGATTCTGTCCTTAACCTCCACCAGGATTGCTTGATCATTCAAAAAGAGAGTCCTGACCTCAGCAACTTTGTTATCCCAGATAACTCAGATTCTGTCTGTTTTGTCATTTGAGTTGTGAATGATTTCTCAGTTGCTATCAATACACAGCTTGCTAACCTTCTCAACGTTCTGGCTTTTGACTTTTGTCTCAAAAATACCCATAATAATGATCTTCTGGTTCTCAATGATCCTCCTGATTTCTTTGTATTTCAGAGGGTCATTGAGTTCCCTTATGTTCCATGTTACTATATTCATGAATGGATATAAGTGTTGGGTTCCCCACTTTCTAGACTGTCCTGGACCTCTTCATCAGAGAAATCGTAAGCATCACTTGTCTCGCTATCCTCAATGGCTACGACTTGATTACATGGAATACTATTCACATTGAGTGGGGGTTGTCTCACATAAATCTCATCTTCTCCCATTATAGATTCGGTGGCTTCTGCATCTAGGATCTTTCTGCTCTGTCTTCGCTTTTCAGCTTGTTCTTCTTTAGTAGGTCTTTTCTGACTTTGAACTTCTTCACTACTTGATTCATGTCTGTTATCGATTTTAATTCACCCTACTTCAGAACCAAGGCTCACTACCTTATTCAAGACCAAATTGTCTTCTTCTACACTTGATCTTTTAATTTCACAAAACCCAAGATTTTCCAGTTCATTCTCAAGAGCTTCTTTATTGCATGTTGGTTTTTCAATATTTTTTTGTCCAGGATTTTCTTGTTCATTATCTCGAAAGGTGACTCTAAGCCCATGGATCGGGTATTTCGAATTCTGATGACATTGTTTTTTATTTAGTTAGGGCCAATTTTGAATCTATTGAAGGAGATGGGCATCTGTATCTAAGATTTGTTTTTTGTCTTGGTGTTTTTAATTGATCTTTGAATTTTTATTCTCTAATAAGGTTGCATACTTTGAATGGAATGTGATCCCATTTTGTTTTCCTCCTGCTCTTTTCCCGTTCGTCGACCAAAAAATTGAGTGCTTGTTGAATATGTCGTTAAGGGTTTAAGAAAAGTTTTATCCCAAATTATTTTCAATGAAGAGTTGAAGGGCACATAAGTTCATTTTAATTCGTTTATAGAGCCGCCATTGATTTCTATTTTTAAACCTAAAATCAAGAACATGAAGAGAATCTGAGTAAGTATACATAGGAACTCATCCCAAAAAAATTAATAATTATTTTTTTTTAATGATACTACCTTCTATTTAAAAAAAAAATTAATATAATCTATTGACATTGCAATGAACTATGCAAAATTTTATCTTTATTTATTTAAGTTAGATCTAAATTTGTTCAAGCCACCTCACCTCTCTCTCTATATATATATTCTTATCACTAACAAAATATTGAAAATATTAGAGAATTAAAAAGCCTATTCAAAGGGTTACTTAATATGTTATATGCACGCTACCCAAACATTAGAAACGCATTTGCATATTTGCTTGTTACAAACGCTTATATATATATATGCATGGTGCATGTTACAAAGTCAACTTCATACATACATGCTTCACAAAGTCAACTTCACACACGTGTTCACAAAGTCAACGCCTATATTTATGAATAAACTTCTCCACCGTTTCACTTCCATAAAATATTGATAATCATTGTTTAAATTTCTGCATGCTCTTTTATATATTATATGCATTTTTACTTAATATTTATTTATTTTTTATCTGAATTTATTACTAGACGTATAATACATCACCTTGACTTCAAACATTTTCTTATTTAAAACCCTTGTCATTTAACTACCCTAATATGTTAGTTTGCTTTATAAATGTTTATAAACCATATAAACGGATTAATTGTAAAAACTATTATAAAACAGTTTGGTTTTTGCAAATGTGTGTTTCCTATGTACGTAGTAATAGAGAAAATAATGAAGGCTATTATTTTTCCAAACTAAAGTTATAAGGTAATAAATAATGTTTGAAATATGTGGTTATGTAAACATGTCTCTACATGCATTCCGATCGCCAATGAATTATTCAAAGTTTTGAGCAAAGCTTGAGAGTTCTTGGATGTTGTGAGCCAATTATCTACTATAAAGACAAACATGGTAAGAAAATTTGTTAAAGAGTAGAAATGTCTAGTTATAAATTTGGGTTATAATTCAGTTAGAAAATGTTTAAGAAATCGTTGTGAAGATTGGGGAACACCAAAACGGAGCCTAATGAAAATAGAAGAAGTTTAGGTTAAAAAATCAAGGAGACTACAATCTCATAGTTTAGGTTTACCTTGACATGTTCCCAATGATTATTGAGAATGAATGCATTATGAAGTTGTTTACAATTTGTTTCTTATTTCTTAGGATTCTTTTTTCTTCTTTTTGAATTATTTTGTGTTCATACTCTGATATTTAATTGTGGGTTTTTATCAAAAATTTATAATCTATCTTAAAATTAAAAGGAAAGTTATGGAAATAGTAATGAGAATAAAATTTATAAGATGTAACATTACATCGTCGAAAAAACATTATGAAATACCGTCGTTATTTATGTAGTCAACACTGATTAAACCAAACGCTGTCGGTATTAGTTCAACACCGTCGGTATTGAAAATTCTATGCTGACATAGTCTTCGTTTGGATCAATGCTCGTTGGTATTCAAGGGATATTAATTATTTATTGGTTGATTAAAAGGATAAAATCGATAAAAGAAACTAACAATAAAACGATGGACATTATATTATTTTGTTTGTGGGAGGAAGAAGGTATTCCTTTGTACTCTGTTCGAGTTTGAATATGGATAAAGAATATCAAAATAGTCATATATTAAGTTTTTCAATAATCTTTTGCTCTTATTAATTTATTAATTGCAATGGTCTTTTTTGTTCCTGCACTCTCTATGTCTTTCTCACTATGTAGAATACACACCCAAATAATCTTTATAGCTATTTCTAAACACATTTTATAGGTATAAACATTTGGAATTAAACTAATTTCATTAATTAACACCATATTCAAATGTAAATTAAGGTAAATTTAATACAAATAAAATTTAAACTAAATTCAAATATGAATTAAAGTGAAATTTATTCTAAATAAAATTCACACAAAATTCAAATATGAATTAAGGTGGAATAACTACAACAAAAAAGACCTTCGACGACGCTTAAAAAAACTTATACCAGCCCTAAAAAGGTTAAAAGCAGGGTCGGCGGTAGTTATAGCAACGTTTATTTAAGCGTCGGTAACATTAATTTAAACGTTAAAAGTTTATTTTGTTTTAACAAATTTTTATATTTTATTTTTATGAATTAAATAATTAATAAAAATAACATTAGGAAGAACATTTCTTAGTCACATTTAAATAATAACACAAAAGAATCATAAATATTATCAAATAAAATTATATAATAGTTAAAAAAAAAACATTTATTAAATATTACAAATTTTTAATAATTTTCTAATTATTTAAAAGGCAACTAAATTAAAATACAAATTTGTATATTAAAATACTAAGAGTTTTTAGAGATGTTATACCGACGTTATTGATGAATTGTTCTTATGTAGAAGTACCGAATAACCTCCTATCCAAATCTGTTCACCAAATCATTTGGTTTAATTTATTGCGCATTGATTTCTCCATCTTAATGTCATTCTATCATGATTGAAACCAATCTTAAAAAAATAATAATAACAGTAATTAAATTTTAGGAATTAATAATGAAAAGAACTGCGTAAACAATTCATGGCCAAACACTCTTTTAGGGAGGCGTAATTCATTTGACATTATAATTGTAGCTAGTAAACAACAAACGCAATATAATATATATAAACATCTAAAAAATAAATGGTTAAAATACACTATTCTTACAAGATAAAATTTCATATCATTTGTGGGTAGATTATATGGCACAAAATAAATTTCTTCACATTGTTTTTGTCCTTGGAAAGGACCCTAAACAGAAAAAATACCAACCAAAAATTTAAGCATGAGATATCATTATACATTATCTATTAAGTGTAGTTAAGCAGGCCAACGTGAAGAAACATCTTCTAAACAAGATTGCTCGCCCTCCAAGAATGCGAAAATATAACTGTTTATATTTGATATTTCTAAACTGGATTGTTTGTCTTCCAAGAAAGCAGAAATGTCTGAATTGTTCTAGAAATATAATTATTTATATTTGATGTTAAACGAAAATAAAAGTGAAATTTCTAACATCTCCTAGAAAAATAGTATAAAAGTAAAATATTTTTCTTCTAGTTAAAATTAAAAAATATTTGTGAAGTAAACATTAATCCAAACATTAAAGGAGTTAATCTAACAAAAATATGATAGAAATCAATAGAATAAATTTATATAAATAGAAATTTCATGTTGGCATCAAATTATGAAATTTATGTTTGCTGTCATTGGGAACCCAAGTAAAGCATCAAATTATGTTTGCTGTCATTGGGAACCCTGATCCTTAATCAACTGATGTTCGGAAATGGAAAATTTTATAGACAACTTTTGTTCCAACTTTGTACCTATAAAATTTAAATAACAATCATTGGCAATTCTTCTTTATATGAAAACTCTAAATAAAGGAGTTTCATACTAATTTTTTGCATTGAACATAAAATATAGAAATAGTTCTCTTCTAGAAATCTTCATAATCGTACCTCATTTAAATAATAATGTGACTGCAAAAACTCTTAATTTTCTACTAGAGTATCTTCTAACTTCTCCTGTTACCTTGAAAGGAAAAAAGAAAAGTAATTGTCCTCTTTTCGTGATATACATGACTTAAGGTGCATAGAAAAACCTTTTTTTTATCTAGTAATAGATTCAACAACTTATCCATCATGTTGTATAATTGAAGAACGTGCATCAGTAATAGAAGTTATTAACAATGTTCTGTAATCACATGTTTATCAAACATCCTATCAAGTTATTGTTGTTACGGTACCAATATGCACAATAAAAATCTCAATCAACAATAGTGTTTATAATCATTCGTGTAACATAGGGTTGACTAGTTACTACCAAAACATTGGTAGGTTGCTGTCAATTTTGCGACTTAATAGCAATTTGCTCGGTTGTATCAGAGTTAGTGTCTTTAAACCTTACGAATTTGGAATTAAAGAGTTTGAGTTAATTTTAATTTACTTCTAGAAATTAAAAAATAAAATAAATTGCATCATGAAATAGAGATAAAAGAAACTGACTAAGTTTGCAAGAAAATTATCTCCGTATACCTGATAGATGACGCCCTATAAATTTTGGCAATTCAGCCGATATATCCATTACAGCTTCTCCATCTTACTCGACTCAAAATAATTTAATATCAAATCTTGTAGTGGTTGCACTTCTCAAGAAGTCATAATTTTTTTTTTTGAGAAATGGCTTACACCATTAATTAAAAAGACCCAAAAAGGATAAAAGAAGTACAAGAGCTGAAATTGAGCTTACAATAGTTTGCTCAAAATCAACACACGATAGTCATAAGGAATCCACAGTTCGCTTAAGAAATGCACACGAACATGAAATCATAGTACAAAAGTTAAAAATAATGAAACTAACAATCAATCAACTAAAACAAGACGATAAGGTTAACTTCCTCGGACTTGTCTCTTTTGTCTTTGCCCTTGTTCTTTCTTTCCTTATTTCTTGTCACCCTTAAGTCTTTTGGGATATATTTCTGGATAGAGTTTAGGCTTCTTCGTCTTCCCTAGCTTCTCTTGTCATTTTTTTTCTTTTGGGCTTGAGTTTGGAGTTGAGCGTATGAGTTGTTTCCCTTAAGGTGGTTTCTTTAACAACATTGTGGCTTTCTTTGCTTTCGGGGCTCATGGTTTTTGAGATGTTTTGGCTTTCTCTATCATCCACGTCGATGTCGGGCTGTTCGAACCTAATTAGTGGGAAAAGGGCCTCGGTTTCAAGCTCGGTGGGATCGGGATCAGTTTGGTTCTCATTCACGTGTTCGTTGTGGTTTTCATTTTCTTTGAGGATTTCGATATAGGATTTCTTAACCACCTTGAGATTCTCTTGTTTGGGGTGGCCACGGGTTTCTTTTTCTTTTCTCCGTCCTCTTTTTCGGCTAGTCGTACATGACCTCAATGACAGCCATGTTTCCATTCCGGTATCTTAACTCAAATTTTTCCGGTTTTGTACTCGTTGTATCGATCTCAATCCAAACATGAGCAAATGTGACTCGTTCAAACAAGACAAAATTGGGATCGAGCTTAAGTGACTTTCCAATGAGTCTGGTGAGGTAGGTAAGTGCTTTGACATTACAAAGGTGCGGTGGAATGTTTCTTAGTCTCATCCACACTTGTTCAGATTATGGCGGTTTGTTTATTATGTCCATTTCTTCATTCCATTTGGCAAGCTTGAAACATAAGCTGGACATGAAGGTGAAATCTAAGTCTGCAATGGCTTGGACTTCGGTCTCCGTGCCAAAAGTGAGGAAAAAATAGCCAAAGTCGTTGACTTTGACTTTTTTAAGTCTCTTTTCGCTCCATTGTCAAAAAAGGGCGGCCTTGATTGCTCAGAATGTGGCCTTGTGGGTGCCCATGAAGTGACCGACGACAACTCGCTTCCAATCGTTGGTGCATTCCTCTTCAATTTCTAGGGGGAGTTCGATTTGGAGCGGGTGTTCGAGCGTTTTAATTTTTAGGCTAGGATCCACATTGAGCTTGCCTCCATTAGCTGTCCCATTTTTTTCCCAATCCTTATTGGTTTTCCATGTTTGGTTTACATTTATTTTTGTAGTGTAGGCATAGGTTTTGGGGCACTTGTAGAACTTCCTCATGATATTAACCGACCACAGAACGATTTCCACGTATTCGGTTTTTTCGAATGAGTTCCAATCTTGCTTGAATCGGATTTTGAATTGGAAACTGATTTGCTCGCTCCTTTCATTGGTCATGACAAGTTCATGCCCTTGGAACTGGGCGAGGAATTTGAGAATTTGTTTTCTAATGCCCTCCAGATTTGTAATTTCATTTCGTCCCATGGTCCACGACTTATCGGGGATTTGAGCAGTCGGGGTGGGGATGTCGTGACATGCTGTAGTGGCTGAGGTGAGCCCGATTGGAAAAACAGCATCGTAACCAGTCAGGGTGGCAGCGACATGGCCTGTCGAAGGAGTAGCGCTACTAGTTTGTCTAGGGTTCGATTCTCGTTAAGAAAAAAAAATATCGGTTCGGCGTATTAACTCTCTAGATTAGAAATATAATAACGACATTTTAACTTTTAAATTAAAAAAATAAAATATCGGTTCGACATTTAACTTTCTAAATTCCAAAAATATACCTCGGTTCAAAATGTTAAACTTAATTATATATATATATAATTTAAAAAATTTAATATTTTAACTTTCTAAATAAAAAAAATTATCGGTTGAAGACGTTAATCGAGCGGTAAATGATAAAATAAAAAAATATTTTGTTTAAATAAATATAAAAAAAGTAAATATTGGAATTACAATATCGAACTAAAAACAGTATAATTGAGAATTATAAAATCATATTTATTCTAATTTTATTTTAATTCTAATATTAATTCTTAATCTTAAATTATTTACCAAATCTAAGAATCTGAATTAGAGTACCCCAATTTCAATTTCAATTCTATGGTTAACAAACAAACTCAAATAGGTCACGTGACAACTATTTTACTTAAAATAATTAAAATTTTAAAATTCTATTCTTACTTAAAAAAATAAAAAAAATTAAACTCTAATCTAAAGTTGGTAATGATAACCACCCTTCAAAATCTGAGAAAAAAAATTGTAATTTTTATTAATGTGAAGTAGAAGATATGGTGGGATCTGAAAGATCTCAATATTTGCTCACAAACTAATTCATTTCCATTCCAAATGCAGTGACAAAAACATTATTTATTGCTACATTATTTAGAAAAACAAAAAAGAATAACCTACATTAATATATTATTTTCACTATTACTAATTTACTACATAGAAACACACATTTACACAATCTAAACTATATGTATATATTCTATAATAGTTGTTTACAATTAATAAATTTATAATCATATATGAAACTTAATTCTTGAGCATACACAAACTTAAATAATGATTAATCAGTCTATATGAAAGTGAAGCGTTGGAGAAACTTTGCTTCTTTTTTTTCTTTGACATTTCTTGAATATTACATGAAGATATCTTAAAGTGTGTTTATTTTGTAACCTGCATCTTTTATTAGTGCTATCACAATATTACGTAACATTTTCAATAGGATTTTTTCCTATTAATTTTAATAGAATATTAGTGATGAGTATTAGACTTGCTAAAATGAAATAGTTTGTTTAATCATAGTATTACCTTCTACCCATAATTCCTATACATAATGGACAATTTTTTTTATAAGTTTTTCATCTATTTAACTAGTTGTTTATTCATATATATTTCTTAACTTGATTATTTTTTTCTTTATGAATTATTTGATTTTTTTGAAACTTATGACCAATTTAAATCCAAACTTGTACGATGTTTTATCATAATTTACAATCTTCATAGATATATGAATCATCAAATTGTACTATAATTTTTTAATGAAAAATGATAGAAATATTACTGATTGCGAATAAAATTGATAAAATTAAGATTACATTATAAGTAAAAACATATAAAAATACTCTTAATTAATGATTGTTTATATTCTCCAAACTCTTTTATTTATGATATTAAACATTAGAGAGTATTGGATTATGATATAAAACATTAGAGCATATAGAAATAAACAGCACAAACATAGTTATAATTATTTAAGATGATGGTTCTCAATGTCCTTAGTCATGGCAACAAGCAAATCCATGACTGAGTTTGGATCTTCTACATCTTCTTTCAGCTTCTCATAATCAAATGTCCATGTCACCAAGTTGTTCTCTCCATCAGTGTCCACGTGGATGGTAATGATGAAAGTCTTGTATAGCTCCCTTAGATCACCTTCAATGGCCTTGTAGGACACCGATTTCTTCTCCTCATCGATTGCTAATATTTCATGTTTTACAACTTTTTCTTTTCCATCTGTAAATCAGATTTAGTAAATTTATTTGTAATAAAGAATGAAAATGTTGAACAAATTAAGAAGTTGGAGAAAATTTGACGAGTAATTAGTACCTTGATTGTAGTTAAACATGACAATGGAGCCGACGGTTCCAAATTCACCTTCGAGAAGTTCCACGTTCTGAACAACAGTAGGCGACATATCGGAAAGATGGTGAGGCCTAGACTTCAATATTTCATGAAAAACATCACCATCACTTTTGATCTCCACTTGCCTCACCATTTTCTGTAAATGTTTCTCTGCCATTTTCAATATCCAATTTTAGAAAGTGTTATAAATTGTGTTGTTTGTTTGATGAACCTATAACTATTTATAGAATGGCATAGTCAAATTATTCAATTTGATCACCTAACTTACTCAAGATATTCAATGTAGTCCCCAAACTAAAATTTACAGTAGTTATTTTCTATCAAATGAAGCTATGAAAATTTAAAACTCCAAGTTATACTTAAATGGATCTTTAGACAACACATCACATTCTAATATAGTTAGTATTAAAAATCTGGGAGCTTTCGATAATAGCTTGTTGGAATGCTTGGTTCAGTCTTTCTTAGGAAATTTTTGATAAACAAAAAATCTTTAAATCCTATTTGTTTGTTTTTTTATGACGAGCTTCATAGGACCTGTTTTATTATTTTCATCATATATTATACCTTTCATATTCTACATTCATATCCTTCGAGTTAATTCAAATTGCTTCTTGGTGGGAATCGAGTCTGTGACCTTATGTTCTCTTAAGTCGACTCTTTACACCTGGCTAGTCTAGTGGATTCATAACAGATATAGAAAAATATTGAATAGAGAGAAAAACATGTCATTTGATAGACACTTATTCATGAATAGAAATAAGGGTTAACCCTTTCTTCTCGAGATTTTATGTTACAACGTGATCTAAATAACTTCATTGTGGGACATTGTTAGAGTTTATTCATTAAGTGCATCTGATTGAGCTTTGTTGGGAAAATTTTGTGAGCTTAAGACTCATATAAAGATATCATTTTTTTTGTTAGAGTAAGGTGGAGAAGGATATGATTATTGTGAGTTGTGTGTTATAAAGAGGTGAAGACGGTTTTTTATATTGTCACGTTGTTGCAAGTATTTGGATTTTTTTTATTTGACTAGAATTCAATGAGTTATGTCAAAACCGTTGGTGACTATTGAGAGTAACGATCGAGTCTGCTAAAAAAGCGAGACTTACAATATGGATCTATGTTCTTATAATTTTCTGGTTAAAAAGAAACCAAATAATATTTGACAACTAAAATAGACCATTAAGAATCGTTCACAATGTCAATAAATATCACGACGATGTAAGAGATCAGATCCGAAAAACGAAAAACATGTTTATTAGTTTGGGGCATCATCCTTATTCTTTATGTTTTTGAGCCAATTAATTTTATTTTTTAATTTTTCACTTTTATTTTGAACTATTTTTTATGTTATAATTTTTTCGTTGTGTTTAAATGATTTTATTTTAATTGTATGGATGATTTAAAGTAGAAAAAAATGTAAGTTATGATAATATAAATTATATCTTCTAACCATAACATATGAGAATCACGTGTTATGATTAGACAAACTATTTTTATTTTTTAAAATATCACTCATTACAAATGATTGAAAATCTCATGTAATATGATATGAAATACACACCCTAAGAAATGATAAGAAAATCTGAGATAGGAATGCTTACAAAGTCAATATAAGAAAAATAATAATGGTGAACAGCAAACCAACTGCACCAACACATAATAGAAAATAAAAAAATAAAAATTCAAGAACAAATTTGCAAGCACCTTCTTTCTTCCATTAAGATTGATTATTAATTATTTAAGTTTTTGTATTCTCAAAAGCTTCATATGTTTATAAACTGATTAACTGTAACAACTATTAGAAAATAGTCTGGGTTTGTGCAAATATGTGTTTTTTATGTAGTAATAGAAAATTCTCAGTTAAATCATTTATATATTAGGGTTTGATTTTCTATTAGAACACTTTAAATGAAAGTTAAAATCATGGTTGTAAAGTCATACTAGTTTTTTACATTTAAATAATAAAATATATAAAATAATGTAGGTTATTTTAAAAAAAAAAGTATATGTATATGATAATATTGTTTCTACTAATTAAGGAGTGAGAAGATAAAGAACACTAGCTAGACAATAAATAATTCACACAAACACAAACTTCATAAAATATTGATTTGACCTAGTTGAAGAAATTATTCAAACAATAAAAAAAGGTGATTTAACTATGACATATATTTTCATTGTGAAGATAGATTCAACTAAATAAACAAATTGTTAGAAGCAAAAGTGTATAAGAAGAAATTGACAGTAAAAACATTTTCTGACTCAAGATGAAATAAATGATATCGTTTCTTTCTCTAACATGTTATTATCTCATAAAAATTGGTTGTTTTTATTTCTTGTGTTTGTTATTTTCTAATTATTGTCTGTTTCTGTTTAGATTAAAATAAAATTTTGTTTTGCTTTAATTTTTAAACTCATCATAAAGTTTTTTTTTCTTGTTGGGTTTTTTTTAAGTGACACTATGTCGTATTAAAAAAAAACAATGTTATAAAAGTTTAATTAATTAAATACAAGTCTCAAATCTCAATCATCTACTAACTAAAAAATTAAAATCATCCTTTTTTTTTATAATGAGAAATTTTATAATATTATTTTAAATCCATAAGAATATTATGATCCAATTCCTCCTAGATCAAAACTATAATGGATTATTTCTCAAAAAATGTAATGAAGGGAAGAAAAAGATGGTTTCACCTCTCTCACTCTCTCAAATGAAAACATTATATGGATGATCTAAATATTGTTTCCCACTCATGATTCATCACAACCAACAAAAAGTTCTTCCACATTTACACATGTTTTATTGCTATAAATAGAATTGAAACATTTTATTTAGTTTTTACATAAATGGATTGGGTGTAGATCATATTGTCATGTTGGTGGTCAATACAATGGATTTTACTCTATACCTTCTTCATTCTATAAGTAAATTTAAGTCTAAATTGTATGATATTTGTTAAGAAAAAGCAAATAAAAACTCAATCGAAAAGTTTGTAGAGATCTTGCGGTTTGGCCCACAAATATCTTCTCCCCTCTTATGTGGTGATAGACCATGAAAGGGGACATTGCCACCGTCCATAAATAAGGACATACTTATCCCCAAGTGATACCACAATGAAAACAAATATTGTTTTATATATATTTGTGTGTCTGGAAATCGCTATAAATTATTTGTTCCTTATAGTGAGAACGATCCAGAAAGACCTTTGCAATTAATAGTAATATATAATTATAATAATAATAATTTTATTATCATCAATCCATTATCCATCTACTCCCAGACCTGCCAACTAGAAGCAATAAATATTTTTAATTGATTAATTAATAATGCATGCAGGATGGGATATTATAATTTATTTAACCTTCCCCATGTCCGATTAAAATATGTTCAAAATGCTGATAACAGTCCAATTTAAATAAATAAATAAATAAATAAATATGATGTTAGATGGAAACTAATATTTGGTCACTATTAATATTTTAATTATGATCATCTTTTTTAAGTTGTCAAAGTAAAAGGTGATGTTATTTGAATTTTATTTGATATAAAAAAATGAACTTCTTATAAATTTTTTATATCAAGCTACTCAAAATTGTGTTGATCTAACTTTAATTTTTTAAATAAATATTATTGGTTTTTATTTTAATAAATAAAAAAATCTTAACAAATAAACTATTAGATTCATTTTGATATGGTGTTATATCTTGATGTGAGTGATCGACATTTTGTCAAACCACAAACACGTGATTCATATGTAATTTGTTCACTTTATTGGTTTTCCTTCATCCATTTATCTTTTCAATTTCTAAGATTTATTTTATTTAAAATGGATTCATTTTGATTTAGTGCTATATCTTAATGTGAGGGGTCATTTTCTCAAACCAACTTGATTCTATATGTAATTCTTCAATTTCTTCGTTTTTTTTATCTATTTCTCTTTTCAATTTATAAGATTAGTTTATTTGAGAGGACGTGAGTATGAATGATAATGGGACGGTACGGGGTGGGGAATACATTTAACATCCCCGCCTCGTTTTTATTATGAGCATTTTTTAAATACTATCTACTCGTCGTTCGATTCTGTTTCAAGGAATCCCTGCGGGGCACCGTTAATAAATTATTTTAAAAAAATAAAAAAATCATAAATAAAATTATATAAACGAATTTTTTAATATAATATATATTTTAATATATTGAAATTTTATATTATTATGAAGAAATAAATGTAATACTCTTATAAAATATAATAAATAAATATATATATATTTAAGATTTAATATATTTAATTATGTTTATAGTTTTCGGTGTAGGATCGAGATGAGTCGGGGTAGGGGACACAAATACCATCCCGCCCCATCTCAGTTCGATTTCGGAAAAAATTCGTCCCAAACGGGATAATTCAGTTCGATTTTTGCGGGACGTTTTCAAATTATCATCCTTAGTTGTGACGTGCAATAGTTCTAATTATATATATATATATATATATATATATATATATATATTCTAAATTTATTATACTTAATTGTTTTGTTTTTATAATCCATAAAAAAATATCTTGTTAGGGCTCAAAGTTGTAGTACAGTAAAAACTCTATAAAATAATACACTTGGGACGACCAAATTTTTTTAATTAAAAGAGTTATTAATTAATGGATAAATTAATAATTATTAATTTATATATTAATTAATATTTTATTAATTTATAGTAAAATACTTAGTTTACAAACACCTTTAAGCTTCCACTTAATTATTGTATACAATGCATGTACTTTATATCAAATGAATGACCCAATTTGAAAAAAACCTTCAATCTCCCACCTTATTATGCTTCTTGTGTTCAATGTATCACGTTATGTACATTCAAAATATTTTCTATATAAACAAGATCAAAATACTGTAGGTTAATACAAACAAATCATACACACAACATGATTTTCCATCTTAAAGGTGTGAAAAAAACAACAATGACAGACGAGATTCGAAGAGCATTATGCAAGCACAACAAGGATAAGAAACGAAGTTATTAAAGCGGAAATCACATTGAACAATTTCTTGTTGAGCTATGAGAAAACTGTTGGGTTTTGCAACAGCAAAACTATGGATCTTCTTAGAAATCAAAACCTGTAGCAAATCAGATTCTAAATCGTCTATGACGATAAACAGATTACCAAGAACTGAAATAGCACAAAGCAATAAACGACAACACAATATACGTGGTTCGGTCAAAATCGACCTACGTCCACGGGAGGGATAAGTTTCACTAAATCAAACAAATGTCAATAGTAGAAACTTACATGCCCTTCTCTTAAATGAAAGAAGTGATTACACTAGGAATGATTGGACTACTCCACAATCAAAAGCTCCCCCAATCTCTCACTCTGGATCAGCCAAAGAACAACAAGAAGAAGAAAACCAGAAAACCCTAGATCTGTAATTCACTCTCTCTCTCTATTTGCTCTGTTATGAGAAAAATACCAAAAAAAAGTATTTATACTCTAACCCGTTTTCATAAGGGAAAACCCTGACTCGTTTACCCGGAATTTAAAACCCGCCCGCAATGGCAAGGAACACCAACAATTCTCCCCCTTCCGAGCCATGGGAGAAGGTTGCTATAAACATTCATCATTGTGACGCTTCTGCCAGAACCATTCCGGCTTTGGCACAACATATCTCATGCTTTCCTCTTGGCAAGCCCTTTGTCATCATATCTGACCCGTTCTTATCTGTGTGCACTTTCTCCAAGTATTACTCCTTCTTCTCGAGCACTTCACGGATCCAATGGTACCTTCTTTGGATGTGTTTTGAACGTGAATGGAAACTTGGATTCTTGCTCACATGTATAGCACTCTGTGAGTCACTAAACACCACAAACCTTTCTTGTGCAATGTCAATTTCTTTCAACAATTCTTTCATCCATCTCATTTCTTTACAACATTCAGTAATGGTAATATATTCAGCTTCTGTAGTAGACAAAGCAACACATTTCTGTAGACGAGACTGCCATGATACAGCTCCTCCTCCAAAAGTAAACAAATACCCTGAAGTTGATCTCATTGTGTCAATATCACCACTCATATCTGAATCAGAAAAATCTTCAACATGTGACTTTCCAGTACCATAACACAAAGCGTATTTGGAGGTCCCTCGAAGATATCTCATTAGCCACTTAACCGCTTCCCAGTGTGTCTTACCAGGATTTGAAAGAAAACGACTAAGTACTCCAACCGCATGAGCTATATCCGGTCTTGTACAGACCATTGCATACATCAGACTGCCTATTGCTGAAGCATATGGAACACTGCACATTTTTTGTCTTTCCTCTTCATCCTTGGGAGACATTGTCTTGTTTATTTTCAAGTGTGTAGCCAATGGACAAGCAACTGGCTTTGCCTTGTCCATACAGAATCGTTTTAGAATCTTCTCAATATATCTCTCTTGAGATAACCATAGCCTTTTCTTCACCCGATCACGAATGACCTGCATTCCAAGAATTTGTCTTGCTTGACCCAAGTCTTTCATCTCAAAAGACTTAGCCAAATCCTTTTTCAACTTGACAATCTTGAGCTTGTCTCTCCCAACAATCAGCATGTCATCAATATATAGGAGAAGTATAATAAAATCATTAGAAGCAAACTTTTTCACAAAGACACAGTGATCTGTAGACGTCTTCATGTACCCATGGATGGTCATGAACGACTCAAACTTAAGATACCACTGCCTTGGTGTTTGCTTCAAACCGTACAGACTTTTGACAAGTTTGCACACCTTGCTTTCCTCACCTTTCTTATTATAACCTTCAGGTTGCTCCATATAAACATCTTCATCCAAATCACCATGGAGAAATGCAGTCTTGACATCAAGTTGTTCAACCTCAAGATCCATACAAGCAGCTAGACTTAACACCACCCGGATAGAAGCCATCTTCACTACCGGTGAGAAAATCTCATCATAATCGATTCCATGCCTCTGGCCAAAACCTTTGACAACCAGCCTAGCCTTGTATCTTGTCTTGCTATCATCACCTTCTTGCTTGATCTTGTACACCCATTTATTTTGTAATACTTTTCTGTTCTCTGGTCTTTCAACTAGATCATATGTTCCATTTTTCAGCAATGACTTCATCTCTTCATCCATGGCAGCTAGCCATTCTTTCTTATGAGCATCCTCAAAAGCCTCCTTATAGCATATAGGTTCCCCACAATCAGTTAGAAGAACATACTATGTAGCAGGATACTTAGAACTTAATCTTTTCTCCCTAGTAGACCTCTGAAGTACCTCTGTTTGTTGATTCTGTTGATTTCCATCTTCTTGTTGAACTTCAAAATCAACCTCAACATTATCACCAAGATCAGTTTCAGTATTAGTATCATTTCCATGGCCTACAGCTTAACCCTAAGGAACATCATCATCACTATCTGAGTCTGAAGCTACATGTGGCCTTGTCTCCTCAACATCATGAGACAACTCAAGACCAGAAAGGTCACGTATGTATGCATCAAGCTTTTCACCATCTTCAAAATTCTCAATAGTCTGATCTTCAAGGAATACCACATCCCGACTTCTCAAAACCTTCTTATCAACTGGGTCATAACACCTGTATCCCCACTTTTCATCACCATACCCCAAAAATATGCATTGTCTGGTTTTTGCATCTAGCTTAGACCTCTCATCTTTTGGAACATGCACAAAAGCTCTGCAACCAAAAACACGTAAATAATCATAATTAACATTTTTACCTAACCAGACGCTTTCTGCACACTTATTATTCAATGGCTTGGAGGGAGAACGGTTGATCACATACACTGCAGTGCTCATGGCTACAGCCCAGAAATGCTTAGCCAACCTGGCATGGGAGAGCATACTTCTCATCCGTTCCAACATTGTTCTGTTCATCTTCTCTGCCACACCATTTTGTTGTGGAGTCTTGGGCACAGTCTATTCATGTTGAATACCCCGCTCTTTGCAATAATCATCAAATGAGCCTATGTACTCTCCCCCATTATCTGACCGCACCCTCATCAGTTTTCTTCCTGTCTCTCTTTCAACCATCTTGTGAAAGACCTCAAACCTTGCTGCAACCTCATCATTGGACTTTATAGCATAAGCCCAAACCTTCCTAGATGCATCGTCTATGAAGGTTACAAAATAGGAAGCACCGCCTATGGATTTAATCTTCATAGGACCACAAACATCTGTATAGACCAATTCAAGGACATTATTTTTCAGTTCAACTTTTGACTTACTGAAGGAGACTCTGTTCTGCTTACCCTTCAAGAAATGCTCACAATTTTCAAGATGAGCATCCTTGAGATTCAGCAACTCATTCCTCTTGATCAAAACATTCAGCCCTTTTTCACTAATGTGACCTAATCTCTTGTGCCACAACTTAGAGGATGACTCCATTAAAACAGAATATGCCGCATCATAGACAATTTTCAAATTTGTCTTGTATAAGGAACAACATTTCTTACCTCGTGCAATAACCAATGAACCCTTGCTTAGCTTCCATGCTCCACCACTGAAAATATTATGGTATCCTCCATCATCGAGCTTACCTGCTGAAATCAAATTCATTCTCAAATCAGGAACATGTCTTACATCTCTCAATGTCAGGAAGCAGACCATGTTTGTCTCAATTCTAACATCACCCAGACCAACTATCTTGGACACACCATTGTTACCCATGCGAACCTCACCATAATCACCAGCTTTGTAAGACTGGAAGTAACCTTTGTGTGGAGTTATATGGAATGAGGCACCTGTGTCAACAATCCATGCTGTTTCATTTGAAGATGTGCTAAGACAGGAGTCTTGACAGTTAGAAGCATATGTCAGTTCACCATCTGAAGTATAAACAGATGTATCTGCACTCTATTCTTTCTTTTCTCTAGGCTTCACTGTACCCTTCGCTTTATCATTTTTAAATTTCCAGCACTCATTTTTCCAGTGACCCATTTTGACATAGTAATGGCAAGAACCATCCTTCTTTGGAGCTCTAGACTTGCTTCTAGACTTTCCCCTGCTCGAACCACTTCTATTATCTTTTGATCTTCCTCTATCAGCCACCAACATATCAGACTTAGAGGGTTTATCCCCCTTTCGATTCTCCTCATCAAGTAAGGAACTGGTGACAAATGCCATGTTGACTTTACCATTTAGTGTTGAGTTGCTGAGAGTGATAATAAGTGTCTCCCAACTTGCAGGCAAAGATCCAAGGACTAAAAGTGCTTGCACCTCATCATCAAAGTTTATCTTCATACTACTCAGCTGATTCAAAATATTTTGAAATTCATTCAAGTGCTCAGCAATTGATTTATTATCAATGTACTTCAGATTCACCATCCTTCGTATCAGTGCTACTTTATTCCCTGCTGACCTCCCAGCATAGAGAGCTTCAAGTTTGCTCCACACATCATACGCTGTAGTCTCATTCTCAACATGGTGCACAACATTTACACCAACCCAGGAACGAATAAAGCTTCAGGCCTTTCTATCTATCTTTTTCCAATCAGCCTCTTTTGTAGTTTCAGGTCTAACACCCTCATTTTCAATTGCTTCATTCAAATCATCTAAAATTAACAGATCACTGATCATCAGTTTCCATTGCCTATAGTTTGTACCATTCAGACTCACCATATCAGGTCTAGATTTCCCCATTATTATTGCCTTAACAACTGACAAAAACACCAGCAAAGAAACTAGTTGATCTCTTATATGAATTCTGCCAAATAACCAGCAGAGCACTCTGCTCTAATGTTAAAACAGATAACCAATTAATACTGCTCTGATACCACTGTTGGGTTTTGCAACAGCAAAACTATGGATCTTCTTAGAAATCAAAACCTGTAGCAAATTAGATTCCAAATCGTCTATGACGATAAACAGATTACCAAGAACTGAAATAGCACAAAGCAATAAACGACAACACAATATACGTGGTTCGGTCAAAATCGACCTACGTCCACGGGAGGGATAAGTTTCACTAAATCAAACAAATGTCAATAGTAGAAACTTACATGCCCTTCTCTCAAATGAAATAAGTGATTACACTAGGAATGATTGGACTACTCCACAATCAAAAGCTCCCCCAATCTCTCACTCTAGATCAGCCAAAGAACAAGAAGAAGAAGGAAACCAGAAAACCCTAGATCTGTAATTCACTCTCTCTATATTTGCTCTGTTATGAGAAAAATACCAAAAAAAAGTATTTATACTCTAACCCGTTTTCATAAGAGAAAACCCTAACTCGTTTACCCGGAATTTAAAACCCGCCCGCAATGGCAAGGAACACCAACAAAAACAACACCAGAAGTTCTTACCATGCTAAGGAAAATTAGAGACGATATTCAAGGGGAAATTGATTTCAACAAAAAACAAAAGACAATTGAGTCATTTTTCAAGAAACCTTCATAAATCATTCAAGTAATATGCTATATATAAGGAATTATTAATTTATATTTTATATGGGGTCTAAAAGATTATCAAAAATGTATTATCTTATAATTTTAGCGAATTATTAATTTAGCACCATATCCTCGAGTCGGAAGCGGCCAAAAATATTATCTTAGAGAGTTTATTAAATAATCGAGTATTAATTTATCGAGTTTCTACTATATTAGGCTTTATTCATTTAAAAAAATGTTTATCTATGAAAGGTTTTATCCTCGCCCATGAATTTGATTACTAAAGACCATCTTATTATACTAATATTTTCTATTAAATAATGTGTTCATCAAATAAGTTAAATTATTTTGACACTCATTTTATACCATTTTAGGACTACAAGACTTTTGTAATCCAATTTTATTATAATGACATAACCCTTACATTATGAAAGAATCTAATAGCGTCAATAAATCATGTTGCTATTGTTCATTTTACTTTGTTAAAATCCAATAGTGGTGTTATTTTAACCTGTTGCGAACTGTCAATATTTGTATTCAACGGAATGCATTACCATGGCTAAAACTCAAATTAGCGTCACTAAATTTTCTTTTTTTATCTTTTTGTACTTTTTTTTCCTAAATATCAGTACTTCTATTAAAAAATACTCACTCTAGTGAAAAAGTGATCTTTCCCGACAGATTATACCGAGAGATATATACATCTTTCGGTAATGCTCCCAACAAGGAAAAATCTTTCGGTAATAAAATTATTTACCGAGAAATGTATAAATCTTTCGTTATTAGAATATATTATCGTGAGTTATTTTATATATCTTTCGGCATTACCCACATCTCCCAAACACAAAAATAATTCTAAGTGTTAGGAAGAGACAATACCGAAAGATGTTTGAAAATCTTTCCGTATTTGAGTAGATTACCAAAGGATTTCCAAATATCTTTCGGTATTGGTTCTTCCCCAAAATATAGAAGATAATTCTAAGTGTTGTAATAGAGAATTAGCGAAAGATATACCCAAATCTTTCGGTATTGACTCTTCCCCAAAATACATGAAAATAATTCCATGTGTTGAAATGGGGAATTAATGAAAGATATAGCCAAATCTTTCGGTATTGGCTCTTCCCCAAAAAACATGAAAATAATTAATTAGCGAAAGATATATGCCAAACAGATATGGGATAGGTGACACTCCGATTTGAACATGAATTATATCCAAGTTCATCACAAAGACAAGGTAACGGTACTTGCCAATCCCCCACGAGACTACGATCCAACTAATTGGGAGTTCGTGTGTAGACACCATTACTTCACAGATAAATTTAAGATACAGTTTCATAATTGAAATAAAAATTATAACACTAGTTCTAACTTCATCTTTTATTTTAAATGCAGGTAGTGGTATCAATGTTGAGAACATGAATAAATTGAAATTTCCGCCGAAAAGTGAAGGAAAATTAGGTATGTACATTATTTCAAATAACTTAATATAAAGAATGTTACTAATTTTATAAATCATTTATTTCAACAGGCGGGTGAAATATGACGGGAAACCACTATCGTTGAAATTTCAGGAGGACCCGTACCTAAAAGCTACAAAAGAAAACCCTAACCCGATCCTAGACGAACGAGTGCAAGAGAAGATTGTAAGTTAAAAGATTTTAATTGAAAATTTAATAAAATTATATATATCATATATAAATGAAAATTAATTTCAAATATGAAAGTAGAGATGGAAGAAGTAAGAAGCAACGAACCAGATATCTTCGAATTTTTTTTTTTTTTGGGGGGGGGGGGAAACGACTTAACGTCATTTCATTAAAAATTCCCAAAAAATGAAAAAATAACCACGAGTTTTACGGGATCATTCTGGAAAGACCCAAAATAATTTTGAATTCGTAATAGTTTCTAAATAAACTTAAAAAGTGAAAAAAGTAAACGTATTATCTCATTACAATGCTTTCAATTTTAGTGAGTTTAGTAAAAGGTAGATTCCAACTTCTGCATTTGTTCCAATTCTGCTCCATTTTTGGAATTCTCCACCATGTTCCCGCAAAGGCGCCACAATCCGAGACAATATCATTCCATAGCTCTCTGACACTCCTACGGGTTCTTTCATAAATTCTTGCATTCCGCTCCTGCCAGATGTTGTAAGTTACTACTCCAAATCCGCATTTGAATACGTTTGTTGCAAACCTGTTTCCTTTGGCCTTGAGCACTGCTACCTCTTTGATTTCGCTCCATTCATTTGGTAAATTGAGCAGTTAGAGGCTCTTTGCAAATCTATCTCCGAGTTTGACTTGACAGAGAAAGTGTTCGGACATCAACTACATGGGACAGTGATCAGTATGGGATCCGACGTCCGACCCACACACTTTTGAGGGAATCGACGGAGTGGCAACAATTCTTAACGAGCCACTGATCAGTTTTTGTTGGAGGAGAATGAAAATCTTACGGCAAAAATGAGAGAAATGGCGTCGATAGTGAAGGAAATTCAAAGGAGGCATGTGGAATGGGCGGAATGGGCACAAAGGGAGGCAAAAAGAAATGCACAAATGGAGGAATATAAACAAAAAATTGCATTCCTAATGAGGCAGTTTCAACCCCTAGCTAATTAGTACATTGTAGTTGTTTTTGAACATTTATAAATGTTTTGGTTTGGCTAATAATAGGGTTTAGTTTAGAATTTTGGAATTATAATGATATTTTTTTCTATGAATGATATTGTATTTTATTTGGCTGATAACAGGTTTTGATTGCGTAAAAAATGGATGGCCTATTTGAGCACTTTTTAAGGACAATACCGAGAGTTAATAGATCATCTCTTAGGTTTTCAAACAAGAGAAATATCGAAAGCTTTTCTAATAACTTTCAGTATTTTCCTCGTATGAAAACCGAGTGATGATCTATTATCTCTTAGTTTTTCATACAAAGGAAAAACCGAAAGTTATAAGAAAATTTTTCGATATTGTCCCAAGAGAAAATAACGAGAGATTATCTCAAAAAACTTTCGGTATTTCCCTCGAGTGAAAAAACGAGAGATATCATAAATCTCTCGGGAAAGACCCAAACAGATTTACCAAAAGTCGGTATACCGACAATGTCAAAAGTTCCCCAAACTTTCGGTATTAATGTTATACTAATAGATATAGGGTTATTACTAGGAGATTATACTCTCGGTAATGATCGTTTTTTTCACTAGTGTCAAATACTTAATCAAAATAAGCATAAAGTTAACTTTAGTGCACAATATTCATAACAAATACACATGTTTTTATGTCAAAATTCTATTTAGAAAAACATATTGTTTTTTTACCTAATTATGTTTATTTTTTTTTGGAAAACGACTTATCGTCATTTCATTAAAAATTCCAAAAACGGGAAAAAAAACCCACGAGTTTAAGAGATCATTCTAGACAGACCTAGAATGATTTTGAAATCGTAATATTCTGAATAAAAACTAAAAAACTAAAAACGTAAATGAATTATCTAATTACAATACTTTCAATTATATTGATTTCAAAAAACAGTAAATTCCAGTTCTGCTCCATGCTTGGAATTCTTCTCCACGTTCCTGCGAGGGTGCTGCAATCCGATATAATATCATTCCATAACTCTTCAACGCTCCTGCGGGTTCTGCCATATACCCTTGCATTTTGTTCTTGCCAAATGTTATACACCACTACTCCAAAGCCACACTTGAACACGCTTGTTGCAAATCTGTTTCCCTTGGCTTTGAGTGGTGTCTCTTCTTTGATTTCATTCCATTCGCTCGGGAAACTGATCAGCTCCAGGCTTTTATAGAATTTGTCCCAAAGCTCCGAAGCAATAAAACAGCTCCCGAATAGGTGATCTATAGTTTCTTCATTTCCTCTGCATAGAAGACAGCTCGCGTCTAGGATGCTCATATACTTGCTAATACGATCACGAGTGTTGAGTCTTTACCAGAAGGTGAGCCATGGGATGAACTGGTGTTGAGGGATAATCTTCGTTGACCATACTATAGGAGCCCATTCAACTTTCTGTGTTTTTTCCCGGGTTACCTCCCATAATTTCTTCGATACTAGCTTCCCATTATCCTCAGCTTTCCATTCATTAATATGCGGTCTGTCGTGTAGTTGTATGTTACTTATATGATCAAGTATCCTATGTCCTTCTGGATTTTTCTCATGAGTGTATTTTTTTTTTTTTTGGAAAAACGACTTACCGTCATTTCATTAAAAATTCCCAAAAACGGGAAAAAAAAATCACGAGTTTAAGAGATCATTCTAGACAGGCCTAGAATGATTTTGAAGTCGTAACATTCTGAATAAAAGCTAAAAAGCCAAAAACGTAAATAAATTATCTGATTACAATGCTTTCAATTTTAGAATTCCAGTTCCTACAGATATTCCAGTTCTGCTTTGTGCTTGGAATTCTTCTCCACGTTCCCGCGAGGGCGCTACAATCCGATACAATATCTTTTCATAACTCTTCAACGCTCATATGGGTTCTTCCATATACCCTATCATTCCGTTCTTTCCAAATGTTATACACCACTACTCCAAAGCCGCACTTGAACACGCTTGTTGCAAATCTATTTCCATTGGCTTTGAGTAGTGCCACTTTTTTTATTTCATTACATTCGCTCGGGAAACTGATCAGCTCCAGGCTTTTATAGAATCTGTCCCAAAGCTCCGAAGCAATACAACAGCTCCTGAATAGGTGATATATGGTTTCTTCACTTCCTTTGCATAGAAGACAGCTCGCGTCCGGGATGCTCATATACTTGTTGATACAATCACGAGTGTTGAGTCTTTTCCAAAAGGCGAGCCATAGGATGAACTGGTATCGAGGGATAATCTCCGTTGACCATACAAGAGGATCCTATTCTACTTTCTACGATTTTTCCCGGGTTACCTCCCATATTTTCTTCGATACTAGCTTCCCATTGTCCTCATTTTTTCATTCATGAATATCCGGTATGTCCTGTAGTTGTATGTTACTTATATGATCAAGTATTCTCTGTCCTTTTGGATTTCTTCTCAGTAGTGAGTCCAAATTCCCATCTTTAATGTCTTTAATTTTTTCTTCTACGCAGTCCCTTCTAATACGAGTATTTTGAAACTCCTCCTTGTGGATCATAAGCTGGTTTTCGAACTAGGGGTCTTGCCATAATATAGTGTCTTTCCCGTCCCCTAGCCGGATGTCATAAAGATATGCAATACGCTTCTTAGTTTAAGAATCTTTTTTAGAGACCAGCTCATACCTTCATGAATTTTGCAGGTCCAAATGTTGATTTCGTATTTCATAAACCCCGTATGCACTCATTTGATCCACAGTGACTCTTGATTGCGCTACAAAGCCCACATATACTTGAAGGTGAGAGCTTTGGATTTCTTCTAAGGAGTGTATTTTAACATATAACATTTGTAAAGAGGTATTTAATTTGAGAGACTTGTAAAAAATTTTAAACTTAAAAATGATAAATAATAAAATATACATGCACTGATATTTAAATATTGTGAATCTTGATTTTTGAATTTTTAATCTAGTTAATTAAAAAATTAAGATCCACAAAAAATAATTTTAAACCATAAGAATAAAAGTTAGTGTAAACATTTACATACCCAATTTATAAATTAAAAAATAATTATTTTGATTATTTTTGAATAAATAAAATCAAAATAATTAAAATTAAGGCCAAAACATATTTAAATAATTAATTATATTAATTATTGTAATAACTAAATCTTAATTAATTAAGGATAATGGTCAAGAAAAAATAAATAAAATAACTTGGAATAAATGTTTTATTCATTTTATCTCAAATTAATTTTTAAAATTTTTAAGTGAATTAAAATAAATAACTTAGAATAAATTGTGTATCAATTTTATCCCAAAATATATTAATTGACAAAATAGATGTCATATTTATTAAAAATATTTTGTATATTTTTATGAATAAAAACAAAGAAAAAAGAGTTAAAAGAAAAAATTATCTCAAACAAACTCTTAAGGCTGAAAATGGTCTGAGATCTAGTGTGGCCAAAACATAGAAGAACCGCTGCAGTAGAAGTCACAACTATCAGATAGGCGCTAGAAATCATCCAATGCACATAAATTTTCTGCTAAGCCCGCTGCAACGAAGCAAAGGCGCGCTCGTGAAGTATAGGATCAGCTAATGCGCGCCCCAACGTTGTTAGCTGAAATGCGACGGATAACCTATCGCGGACAGAACACCAATGGAGCTTCCCGCGTTCAATTTCACACCCAAAACAACGTTGTTTCACACTTCGTTCGTTGTCTTCCTCGCGATCATGAGCAGATAAGAACATCAGCCATCTTTGATTTTTTCAAAGATGGAACTCTACTATTTTTCCACATTTTGACCTCGTTCAAAAGGTGAAATGATCATCCCACTTCGGTGATCATTTCCCCTAGATCTAGGCATATCATTAATTCCTCTACCAACAACTGGCAAGAGAACGATCAAAAGACCATCAATGATCTTTTGACTAAATGGAAGCCAATTGCTTCACAAACCGACCTTGGGAGGTTATGAATAACATCCCTTGAGCAATCCGAAGGAAATATATCCACTCTCAAGCCCTCAATCAAAAATTTTAGAATCTGCCATTAAAACTTCAAGGTTTTGGATTTTTGAAATTTCGTGTAAAGTCTTAAAGATCGGATCTAGGCATTCACAAAGCTTCCACAAGATCTAAGAAGTGTTTTCCAACTATTAGTAAGCTTTCAACCATCCTTCAATTCAATCTTCTAGTTTGAAATTGAAATTTGTATATTTTAGTTTCCAAAGTTTCATATACTGTCTGGTTGTTGGATTTTTTATTGGAAAACGATCCTAGGATCATTTACAAGCTTTTTTATAAAGTTAAGACTAATCAATCAACCGAAATATAAAAAGAAACAAATTTAAATTTAAAAAATTCAAAATTGGGTTTTCTATTATTGAGTTATGGCTCAAGAACAGCGACCTAAAAAGCTTCCCAATATTTTTCTAATGATGTTGGGAATCTATTTGGACCAGTTCTAATTCATCCCGATCATGTTTGATCAAAATTATAATTTTCATAAAAAAAATGAATATTTCAAGTTCTTGAATTGGTCAAAGGGAATAAGTAGTGTTCAGGTTTTGATTTAAATGAATCATATGAAATATAATGACACTATTGACGAACTCTTTACGCTTCATTAAAGTATAAAATCGAAAACTCGATGTTTACAAGAAAATGGTTTTGGTTGAATGGAATATCATCTCGGTTGAATGACACCTCGGGATGATGTTCATCATGATCCTATGAGCTTTATGAAGTTTCCCACGCCCTCGGATCAAAGGATTCGGGCCTCAATCCAAACTGCAAAATCTGTAGTTTTGATGTTCTTGAGGACTGAGAAACCTATCCCAGGCTCGAGCGTTGATTGAGAGATCCGAACGAGAATCTTCGAGCCTACCGAGAGGTCCGGCCGAGAGACATCAACGCTTTAGACCAAGTAATGTTAGCCCATGGCTTACTCAGGATCGAGTGTTCTTCACACTTAAGATCGACAAAATTAGCCTAAGGCTAACCTAAGAACGAGAATTCTCACACCCGATTGAGAATTCTCAAACCACGACCGAGGACTTCAAAACCCTGATCGAGGATTTCAGGACCCCGACCGAGGACATCTACACCCATCGAGGATGTTAGAACCTTAACCGAGGGACATCTGCACCCAATCGAGGATGTTAGCACCCCGACCGAGGGAGTTATGACCTAGGACCAAGGGTTTTTGCCGCAACCGATAAAAATCACATCTATTACCGAGGACACTGGTTGGCCCCATTTGGTTCCATTTTCCAATTTCCAAAGTTTTTTTTTTGTAATTTTGGGATATCAAACCATTTTCTAAAAATTCCAAAAAAATAGAAAAAGATTTTAAAATATATTTAAAAAGTTTTCATAAAAAAGTATTTTGATAAGGGCTTGTTTGAGATTGACTTTTAAACCTTAATGCCTTTTAAACTGATGTTCTTCAAGTACATTACTCTTTAGTAGTCTTCATCCTTTACAAGTACCTGCATTTAAATATTGTTGTTACAATTTTAAATACACAAAAATATGTGCATGTCCAGAACTAGAAGAATAATTGTTTAAATAAAATGTTATATAATCAATTTTCAAAAGCCAGAATTTTATAAAGGAGATAACATTTATTAAAAGTGAGTATGGAGGATGAAGCGCGAAAAGCCTTTTCTCGAGTATCACCAAACTACGAATCAAAAAGAAACTCTAATTAAAATACGTTTGTATAAGTATGCATTTTTTTTATTGATTTTAAATTGAAAATCAATTGGGGACATTTTAGCAAAATAATAATCTTCTAAACATATTATTTTAATTAATTTAAACATGAATTTCTAAAAATAATTTTTTATTTGTTTATTTTAAATTTAAAAGATTATTTTAAATTTGATAAAAAAAATTAATTAGTATTAATTTTAAAGATGTCAGTATTTGTTTTAATTTTTTTAAATAATATTTTATTTAAAAAGATTTTTGACACGTAAATCGATGATGAAAATTGTCGAAGGTCAATGTTTTTGGAGAGCAGAATTTTTTAGGATTATAGTTATGTAAGGCCTTACTGAGTTATTGAATATTTATCTAATTGATTTTTTTTTTCAGAAAAGCAAATATGTGAAATATGTCTTTTTTTTAATTTGAAAAAGGAATATAAAAATGTGGATATTTCCTTGTTGTGTTGATATAAGATTAATTTTTCTTATATTAGCAATTTATTAACTCGATCACATCGTTTACATTTAAAATAATCTTGTTTAAACAAAAAAAAAAAAATAAACAAAGTAGTGGCTGAAAGATTGTGTCTCTACGGTCACTACATAGAAATTTCAGTTAAATACATTTCTTTTGGTTAGTAAATACTCATAAATGATAGATTTAGATCTGTTAGTTGAGTTAGTTTTTTATTTCTAAAAAATAATAAGCTAGTTTCTTATTGGGATAAATGACAAATTTAAGATTTTAGTGGAAAGATTTTGTTAAATTTAGTCCTCTCTTATTTTTTTTTTTGTCATTTTAAGAACTCTAGTTATAATATTTTGTTAAATATAATACTCCCGACAAACACCCCATTAACACCGTTAATCAATTTTTATTTTTTATTTTGTTTTGTCATCTTATTTTTTTTATTACTTATCATCCATTAATTTTTCACAACAGAACGCATTGTCTTCTATAGTTAGGGTTTTGTTATGTAAAAGTTTTAGATCTAATAATTACTCAAAGGAGACAACATTTGCAAAAACAACTTGGAACTAGAACCTTTTGTGGCTGGAATCGAAGATACAGAAAGATATACATATATGTGTGGCAGCAGAAATTGAAATTGCAGTGGTTCCGTATAAACGAAATGGATTAAAGAGAGGTCCGCACTTGGTATTTTGTATAGCAGCTCAACAGAAAGATTCTCGAATGATTCAAGAAATTATTTTTCTGTGTATGAGAGAAATATGGCCGAAAACGATTTATAATCGCGGTTCAAAGAGGAAGTTATTGGCGGAGATAGGTGGAAAGCCCCCGATGGTAGTGGTAGTGCTCGTGGAGGAAAGCGATAGGCGTGAGAGGGAGTTGTAAGAAAAAAAATAATTTGAGTTTATACTATTATTGATGACGTATATAAAAATAATAAATAAATTAAATAACAACTTCAATAATTTAACAGATATTATTAGATATGATAAATATCATAATCAAAGTTCTTAAAAACGAAAAAATAAAAATAGGAGAGACCTAAATTTGATAAAAAAATTCGAATACATCTTAAATTTATCCTTTATCCCGTTTTTTATTTAATGGAAGTCATATTTCATTAATCATCCTGGCAAATGCTTTCCGATGTATGAACGGTCTGTTGGGAAAAACGTATATTTTATTCCCTACTTGATTGAAAAACTTAGGAGCAAATAAAGCACAAGTAAAAGCGGAAATAAATAACACAATGCACACACGGAATTTTTACGTGGAAAACCTCCTTAAAACAAGGAGTAAAAACCACGGGACTTTACGTCCAGTTCAAGCTTCACTAAAATCAGAGTTGGGAATACAATCAAGGTATAACAACCTTTAATACCGCAAAAAGATAAAAGGGCATACCCAAAAAGATACAACTTTTTGGTCCCAAACAAATCAAATAAAAACTTAAATTAGGAAGAACCTTTAAGCCCCAGAAAGAACTCCGTTTGAATCTCCGACGTGAGTTTGATGAACCTGCGTGACTGTAGGTGAAAGTCTGCTACAAGAATTTCTCTTTCTTCCTCTCTTTTAATTTTTGACTCCTTCTTCTTAACGACGGCTGCCGCTCTTTTTATATTGGAGCAATTAGGTTATAACATAACCCTTTAAATATTATAATACCCTCAATGAATTAAAAGTGAACTTGAACCCTATTGGGCCTTTTTCATAGTTGGGAGCCCAAATAAAACCCAACAAACTCCCCCCTCACATGTCAACCCGGCGGTTGAACAACAAAACTTGAACTTGTTTAGTGGTAGTGCCTTAGTCATCATATCGGCGCCATTATCGTCTGTATGCACCTTTTCTAAAATCAACAACTTTTCATCTAACGCATCCCGTATCCAATGATACCTCACATTAATATGTTTAGATCTAGAATGAAATGTTGAATTTTTCGCTAGATAAATAGCGCTTTGACTATCGCAGAGAAGCACATACCTTTCTTGTACAATATCAAGTTCAAATAATAACTTCTTAACCCAAATCAGCTCCTTACAAGCTTCCGTAGCTGCAATAAGCTCAGCCTCCGCGGTTGACAATGCAACACACTTCTGTAGTCTCGATTGCCAAGAAATAGCTCCCCCTCCAAAATTAATCAAATAGCCTGAAGTGGATTTTCTTGAATCAGCATCACCTGCCATATCGGAGTCGGTATAACCAACTAAATTTGGATTCTCATTTCCAAGGCAAAGTTTCATACTTGATGTGCCTCTAAGATATCTCAATATCCATTTCACCGCTTCCCAATGTTCTTTACCCGGATTTGAAAGAAACCTGCTGACAGTACCAACAGCATAAGCTAAATCTGGTCTCGTGCTAACCATAACATACATAAGACTACCAACAGCTGAACTATAGGGAACATTCTTCATATATTCCTTCTCATCATCATTTGAAGGACTATATTCGGAGCTCAATTTAAAATGAGCCGCTAAAGGTGTGCCGACACTTTTAGCATTCTCCATATTGAATCTTTGTAACACTTTCTCAATATATTTTTCTTGAGACAACCGTAACCTTTTCATCTTTCTGTCACGACTGATTCTAATTCCAAGAATCTGCTTTGCTTGTCCAAGATCCTTCATTGCAAAGGATTTCCCTAGGTCTTGTTTCAACCTATCAATTCTCGTAGCACTTTGACCAACAATAAGCATATCATCAACATAAAGTAACAGAATAACAAAATCATAAAGAGAGAATTTTTGCACAAACACACAATGATCGAAAGTAGTCTTTTTATATCCGTGCTGCTTCATAAATAACTCAAACTTCTTGTACCATTGTCGTGGAGCTTGCTTCAATCCATACAAACTCTTATTCAACTTGC
The DNA here is from genome assembly GCF_907164915.1 of Impatiens glandulifera. Taxonomy (NCBI): domain Eukaryota; kingdom Viridiplantae; phylum Streptophyta; class Magnoliopsida; order Ericales; family Balsaminaceae; genus Impatiens; species Impatiens glandulifera. The sequence continues at coordinate 16,690,634 of NC_061869.1, read as the reverse complement.
AAACACAATTCTCTTTACCCTTGACCTCAAAACCATCAGGTTGATCCATATAAATCTCTTCCTCTAAATCACCGTGAAGAAAGGCCGTCTTCACGTCCATCTGTTCAACTTCCAAATCATGACTAGCTGCCAAACTCAATATAGTTCTGATTGAAGTCATCTTAACAACAGGAGAGAAAATTTCGTCAAAGTCAATTCCCTTTCTTTGACTAAACCCTTTGACAACCAAACGAGCTTTGTATCGTGGAGCTGAAGTATGATCATCTTGCTTCAGTCTGTATACCCACCTGTTCTTCAAAGCTTTCTTTCCTTTTGGTAATTCTACCAACTCAAAAGTATGATTATCATGTAGAGATTGCATCTCATCTTTCATAGCATCAACCCATTTATGCTTGGATTCACTATCCATAGCTTCTTCATATGACTCTGGCTCTCCCCCATCGGTCACTAAAACATATTCATTAATAGAATATTTCGTAGAAGGTTGTCTATCTCTTGTTGATCTTCTAGATGGAATTGTAGATAATTCCTCCTGCTCGTTACTAATATTCTCCACTTGAACGTCATGTTCATCTTGAGAATCATCCTGTTGCAACTGATTTTCTGTTGAATTAGGTGATTCAGATAATTGAACTGGATCTGAATCTATCCAATCACCTTTTTCCTTCAACTCAATATTTTTAGCTTTATCAATGTTTTCAATAGTCTCATCTTCATAAAAGATGACATCACGACTTCTGACAAGCTTCTTTGCAACTGGATCGTATAATCTGTAACCAAATTCATCTTGGCCATAACCCAAGAAAATGCATTCTCGACTCTTTACATCCAACTTTGATCTTTCATCCTTTGGAATATGAACAGAGCACCTGCATCCAAATACTCATAAATGATCATACGAAATATTTTTACGAGTCCATACCTTATTTGGAACTTCACCGTCCAAAGAAACTGTAGGACTCAAATTAATAACATGTACTACAGTGAGTAATGTTTCACCCCAAAACGTTTGAGATAACTTTGCTTCTGAAAGCAAACATCTGATCCTCTCAACAATTGTTCTGTTCATCCTTTCTGCAAGACCATTCAACTGAGGAGTCTTTGGAGGTGTTTTCTGATGTCTGATCCCTTGTTGTCTGCAATAGGCATCAAATGGATCACAATATTCACCACCATTATCACTACGAATGCACTTGATCTTCTTCCCGGTCTCTCTTTCAACAAGAGCATGGAACTCTTTGAACTTGTCTAAAACCTCGTCTTTAGACTTTAAAACATATACCCAAAGCTTCCTGGAATGATCATCAATAAATGTTACAAAATAAAGAGCACCACTAATAGTTCGTACCTTTAAAGGACCACAAACGTCTGAATGCACCAGCTCTAAGACTTTTGACTTTCTTGAAGGAAGATTATGCTTGAACGATACTCTAGTTTGTTTTCTAGCAACACAATGAGAACATTTCTCCAAACTCCAAGTTCGACTCGGCTCGAAAAGTTTGAACAAAAATTAAATTTTCAAACTCCAAGTTCATACTCGAACTCGAGTTCGAACTCGAGCTCAAACTCATACTCGAACTCGAGCTCAAACTCATACTCGAACTCGAGCTTGAAACAAATTAATTTGTAAAATTAAAATATCAAACTTTCATACATATTAAACATTTAAAACACGATATTTCAAAATTAAAATATGAAACAATCATAACTATTCAAAATTTCAAAACAGGATAATCCAAAACATTAAATCACCATTACTAATCAAAATTCTAAAACATAAAATTAAAAAATTAAAGTACAAAACTATATAAAAACATTCAATATATTAATCTTTTTTAACTCATTTTCTTCAATCATAGAATATATACATACAACTACCTACATTCAATAATATGAAATATTTAATCTTTAAAATAATTAATATAAAAAATAAATTTAAAACAAATAACTAAAATTTAACTTACTTTAAGAGGTAAATACTGGCAACAAAAATTTTTGGTATGTCTTCTCTTTCTGAAAGTGAAAAATCAATTAAATAAATAATAAAATTAAGTATGTAACATAAAAATTTAATAATGAAAACTTTATTTAGTCTCTTTTTCATTCCATTTATATGTCGAAGTCAATCACCCCCACAAAGTAAAGTTTGCTCTGTATTCGTAGATAGTGATGAACAGTAAGAATTAATGACTCTTTTTTTTCTCCATATTATATATAATAAATATATTAACTTTTTCTTATCTCTTTAAATATTATATATATTATACTTTTATTATATAAAATATATTAACATTTTTTTATCCCTTTCAATATTATATATATGATAAATTTTTATTAAATATAATACATTGTTCATTTTTATCCGTAATATATTAATTATTATATCATAATATTTATTTTTATTATATATAATATATTAACTTTTTTTTTTATCTCTTTCAATATTATATATAATGTACTTTATAATAAATAATATATTAACTATTTTTCTTTCTTTCTTTACTAAGCTAATTATTATATCCTTAATATTACTTTTATTATATATAATATATTAACCATTTTTTTTTATCTTTTTCAATATTATATACAATATATTTTATCTCTTTCTTCTTTTTTTTATCATCAATTAGTGTTATTCTATATATTCATCCAACCTATGTATAGAATAAGTCGAAGCATAAGTTTCTCCTAATACATGAAAAAAATAATATATAAGCATAAATTTATTTTAATACATGAAAAGGGATAAACAAGACTTACCTTACCAATGAGTTAACCAATAAAATAGTTTTTTCTAGTTTTTTTCTTTCTTTGTTTCTGAATTTCTTAAAAAATATCAAAGTTATATAAAAACAAAAACAATAGTTATTGTAAAAGTGAAATTAAATTTTAATTACTTGTAAGCCTCTTCTGAATGAATGAGATCAATGTGAAGACTGAAAAAGAAGAAAATGAATAAATGAAGAGTGAAAAAATTGTGAAGACTAAAGAAGAAAAGATTAAGAGCTAAAGAAATGGTGTAGAATGAATGAAGAAAAGATGAAGAGTGAAAGAAATGGTAAAGAATGAAGAGAAAATGAAGGAAAAATGAAAGAAGATTAGATTAGATGAAGAAGATTATGTTAGATGAAGAGTCACGTAGATATGATATGAATTAGAGTTTTACTTTATGGATTGTGGGCCTTCATATGGGCTTTGAAGAGAAAGAGAGAGAAAAAATATTATATGAGTTTTGAGTTTTAATATTAAATAAATAAAAAAATATATTATATACTATATATGATGCTCGAAAAAGCTCGACAAATCATCGAACAAGCATTATATGAGCTCAAGCTCGACTCGAATAATAAAAGAGTCGGCTCAAGCTCGACTCGAACTCGGTCAAAGTCAAGCTCAAGTCGAACTTTGACCGAACGGCTCACGAGTGTCTAACGAGTGGAAAAACGACTTAACATTATTTTATTAAAAATTCCCCAAAACGGGAAAAAACCAAATGAGTTTTTGTATTTTTCTAGACAAGCCTAGAAAAATTAAGTTTGTTACGGTCTAAAAACAAATAAATTACAAATAATCATCGGAATTACAAACAAATTTAAATTTTGTTTATCTCGCTAAAAAATAACGTCTTTGGTGACTTTCTGATATGATACCTTCCAGTTCCTGTAGAGGTTCTAATTTTATTCGTTTTTCGGGGCTCTTCTCCACGTCTAGATGTTCGCACTACAATCAGTTACAATATCATCCCAGGTCCGCTCTAGACTTCTTCAATTCCTCGAGAATGTCATCGCGTTTCTCTCCCGCCAGATGTTGCAAACTGTTGAGCCAAAACTGCATTTAAAAATTTTGACTTAAACTTGGTGCCCTTTGCTTTCTTTATAACCAATTCCTTGATTTTTTCCAGTCTCTCGGGAATGTTCTCATCTCCATTATTTTTGCATATTTATTCTAAAGTTTCGAGGCAAATGAACAGTTCCGAAAAGATGATCAATTGTTTCTTCATTCCCTTCACACAACAAACAACTTGAATCCGGAATTTCATTACTTCTTGATGTGATCTCTCGTGTTTAGCCTTTCCCGAAATGCAAGCCATATGATACATTGGTGTCTCAGGATAACCTTTGACGACCAGACCAGATTAACCCATATATTATTTGCTCTTTCTCTTGGATGGTGTTCCACACTTTGCTTGAAATCATATTCTCGTTCTCCTCGGCTTTCCATCGATGTACGTATGTTCTTTCATTGAACTGATGTTACTGATATGTTCGAGAATTCGCCACCCCACCGGTATTCTTTTAAGGAGAGAATTCCATAGCCTATTTATAATGTTTATGACCTTGGCAGCTAGTAGTCCCGTATGATCCTCACGTTTCTAAATTCCTCTTTATTGATTAGTGATTGGTCCTCATACCGATTAACTTGTCATATTCTTTAACAACTAGGCTTTTATTAGCTTTAGTACTTGGATCAACAATTTCAACTTTGGACTCTGATATTTCAGCAGAATGTGAACTTGATGATTTTTTGAAACATCATCCATTTTCCAGTTCATTAGCATCATCTGCAATGCTCATTATAGCTTTGGTTCTTTGATCATTCATCTCTGAAATGAACCCTGGTTTCATACCCGAATGATCTTCTGTATAACATCCATTAGACCGGAATATTGAGGGACCGTCTGAAACGTAGCTATTAATCAACTTTCCACCAATTTCAGCAGTAATTGATTCTTTTACAGCTAAAATCAACCCTTCATTAATTCCTGATGTTTCATCCTCATTAAGACTTTAAGTATCATGTGAACAGCACCTCAATGACTGTTGGACCGATAAAGTGTTAGGATTTAGCATCCCATCGGTTTTAGCAAAAGGACCAATGCTTTCCATCTTCTCCTTTCCATCCAATTGACCCATTTTGGTTCCAGTTCTTTGTTCATTTTTTTCTAGATTCAGACCCTAACTTCACATACCCAGACCCTGATTCTTTAGCAGCTTCGAAATCCGATATGTTATTGGAGCAGCACCCAATAGATACCAGCTTCTCCATTTCACCCGAATTATTCAAATTATCATCGGATCTAAGCACATTTATTCCAGAACTAGACCCTGACTTCACAATAGCATTGTGACCCGATTGTTCATCAGATTTACACCCATTAGACTGTAGGACCGAGGGATCAATAAGACTGCATATACCCATCAGATTCTCATTAGATTCAACATCAACAGACCTTGTTTCTCAAACCTAGACCCTGCTTCCTTAGCACCTGATGGTTAACCGGAATTAACTAAATTAATATTAGATTTTAGCACTATGAACCCAGACCTCAATCCTGAATTCAAATCTGTATTAGGACCCGATTGTTCATCAGACTTGCACCTAATTGATTGAAGGACCGATGTACTAATAGAACTACATCTACCCAACTTATTTTCATTAGTTTCAGCAGCAACATATCCTGTTTAGATTTACCCACTCCATACGACTCAGCATTAGCTCCCATTCCATCAACTTGAATTCAACTTGGGATCGATAGAATTAAGACCCGGTAGACACAAACCTGCATCAGCTCCCAGATTATTTAACTTTGCATCAACTTTGCATCAGACCCTAAACTCCTTGTATCATTTGAACCTGATAAAGCTTGAAGGTCAAAGGAACTGCATCCAATAGACTTGAGACCGATGAAAGTGCACCCGATAGACTAATGAACTACTTCTTCCATATTTTGGACCCGATTAACCTCAAATTCGATGGAGTTTGATTTCAAGACCGATTGTATCACAGATATATCATTTTGGTCCAGGATACCAACCTTAGACTCAAATAAAACATCATATGCAGCTAATCTCGAGACAATTTTACTAATTGCATGAATTAAAATTCGATCTAACTTAGTTCCAATTTTATCATTCTAGCCAAGCTAATCCTATCTTTTCTAACATGCTCATGCTCATGAATGATGGATGCATCCCCGGTGTAATTATTCTCATAACAATTTATATCAAGTGGGTTAGAATTCATACCCGGAAGAGGATTTGTCTTAGAATCAATAGAGCTCTTATCTTTCATAGGTACGAATCCATCCTTGACAATAGTGATCGGTTTCCCATGATTGTACTTGACCTGAGTGCTCTCATATCTCTCCCGGTGTTGTTGTAGGCCGCTGGTCCCTTTTGGCAGCTTCTCCGGATCAATAGACCGAACCGAGTATCATATCCTTACTTCTCGCAAATAGCCCAATTTCTTTTGTCCTTGCGAACTCATCTCCACGCACTAATAAGAGCTTAACAATCGATCATAACGTCTCTCCACACTTCTTCTAGTCATCTTCGAGCTCTTCCGTACACTCTTGCATTTCTTTTGTCCCATGTATGGTAGACGATCGAGGTAAAACCGTTTCTAAACTCGCTTGCTAGAAATTTCTTTCTCTTTTCTTTACTTAGGACAGCCTCTTTGACCCCACCTCATTCTCTCGGAAATGTAAATAATCCCATAGCCATGGAAAACATACCCTCGAGCTAGTAAATGATAAGCCGCGTAATAGGTGATCAATTGACTCCTCGTTTCCCTCGCATAATAGACAACTAGTGTCCGATATGTCCAAGTATCTCTTAATCCAATCTATTGTATTGAACCTTCCTCAAACAACTAACCAAAGTATAAACTAATGTTTCAGGATGACCTTCAAAGTCCAAACTAATGGAGCCCACTCAACAACCTGCTCCCTTTCCCGAATTACGTTCCATACTTTGCTGAAAATTAGTCTCCCATTTTCTTCGGCCTCCCAAACACATTAGAATAGAGAGAATGAGAAAAATATGCTAATTTTAGTTGAGTTTGTGGTTTAAAGATGCAACCACGGTCCATATGAAGATTAATTCTTCCTAGCAAAAACAAATGAGACTAATTTATTAAAGGCGTTATTAACGTAAAAAATTAAAATTTTTGTTTGAAACTTAAGTACGTACACTTTTCATATCAAATACATTTAGAATTTATTCATTGATTTCTCAATCAGATTCAAATCCAGAACCAAAAGTGTTCCATGCATAATATGCATATTAAATAAGAGTGAGACATACAAAACAATATTAATGATTAAGATTTGTTTATTTTCTCCCTACTCTCTTTATTTATGGTATAAAATATTATAGAGAGTTGGAAGGGACAATCAAAACTTGGTTTAAATTATTTAAGATGAAGGTTCTCAATATCCTTGGTCATGGCATAGAAGAAATACATGAGTGTGTTTGGATCCTCTACATCTTCCTCCAACTTCTCATATTCAATTGTCCACGTCACCAAGTTGCTCTCTCCATGAGTGTCCACGTGGACGGTGACGATGAAAGTCTTGTACAACTTCATCAAGCACCTTCTAGAGTCTTGTAGGACACCAATTTTTTTTCCTCATCTATTTTTATTATTTCATGTTTTACAACTTTATCTTTTCCTTCTGCAAATAACATTTAGTAAATATATGTATAATCTAATAATGAAAAGATATTTGAGCTAGGTTGGAAAATATTTAATGAGTAATAAGTACCATGATTGTAGTTAAACACAATGACTGAGCCGACACTTCCAAATTCACCTTCGTGAAGTTCAACATTCTGAATGCAATTAGGCGACACATTGGAAAGGTGGTGAGGCTTGGAATTGAATATTTCGTGAAAAACGTCTCCATCATTCTTAATCTCTATTTTTCTCACCATTTTCTTTAACCCCTCGGCAGAAAGCGGTAAAATATTGACAGAAATATGTAGGGAAATGATGTGTCATTTTCCCATTGGATTGAAAATGTTCAAATTCTCTCTCCTATTACATTTTCAATCCAATGGAGGAAATGACACATCATTTCCCTACATATTCCTGTCAATATTTTACCGCTCTCTATCATTTCTCTTATCTCAAAATCTAATTTGAGAGAATGAGAAATATTTTGTTGAATTATTTGATGTAAATTAACATCTATTTATAGAATGACATGATCATAATATTCAATTTGATCATTGAACTTACCTAAGATATTTAATTCAATCCCCAAACTTAATTTGTTTACATCAAATTCATCTATTCAATTTTGAAACTCCAAAGTTTTTAATTTATTCCAAATGTGAACATTTTGATTGAGGAGACATAGACGACGCCTTACATTCTAATACAGTCCCCCTTTGTGTTCAAGATACAGGGTCTTCCCGTGAAACTCGCAATTGTTGGGATCAGTCTTTGTAAGGAATTTTAGATGAACAAATTATGATTTACAAGCCTAGTTGGTTTTTGGTGCACTATGTAACTGAGCAGGAATGTAAGGTCTTTATATAATAAGGTTTTTATGTCGGATAATATTTGAGATCCATACTTATGACTATAGGTGAGGTGTAGACCAGATAATGAGATTATAATCTAATTTGTTTTTACTTACTGAGATTAAAGTAAATTATAAATTAAGAAAGAGTTTTTTTCTTAGTTTAAGAGTATATGGAACTAGAATCAATTAACTAGTTTTTATTCCAAGTAATTAAATTGATGTTTCAAACAAATATTATGAGAGAATAAGGGTCCATTTACAAGAGTAAAAGTTATATAAGATGTTATTATTTTTTAATTAAAATGTGACATAAATCAATAAAAGTTAGGCGACAAATATAAAGTTGACAAGAAACAAATATTCATAGTGGAGCAAAGAAGAAAAAAGATAAGCATTTAAGAAAATTTAGCCCCACTAATATGGGCAACATAAGGCCAAGACAAACATGTATAAAAATTAAACCCCACTAGTGAGGGCAACATAAGGCCAAACAAGGTCACAAGAAGAGAATGAACACTCTATAAGAGGTCTACTATAAATGGTTAAGTCCATCATACAAAAAAAAATTAAGAAGTAAGCACGACTTCTTAATTATTTTCATCTAATACACTATTTGTTTCTCTAATTAAAAAAAAGGGTTGAGATCCATGTTCATCCACCCACTTCATTTATAAAAAATTGTGATTATTTTCCCTATATTACATTTTCTTTTATTAGTATAGCTCATCGATTTCATCTCCAACAATAACTCTCTAGATAATTAATGATATATTCATCAATTTAATAATGTATATGTTAAGAATAATGAGTAAATATTGTATAGTATTTATAATTTAGGGTGCTTTGTATGTGTTATGTATAGATATATTAAGGTCCATATACATTAAGGCCCACATTAGGGTTTAGGGTTTCTTATATATATATATATAGTTGTCTCCAACTATTGGAGAGGCAGAACTTCTAAAATCTTTTTATTCGTAACATGGTATCAGAGCCATGGAATTAGGGTTAGTGTTTCTTTTCTGTTTTTCCTTTCTATTTGATTATTATTGAGATTGGTCTTGAGATTTCTTGCACTAATTTTCCATGTTTTAAGGAGGTCAATCCAGTTCTAAAAATTGTGATGGTGTTTCTAGTTGGGGATATCATTTAAACTCATCCCTCATTCTTAGCCCCATGAAATTGGATGGGTCTAATTATCTTGCATGGTCGCAAACTTGATTACTTTCGGTTCAAGCCAATAGAATGCATAAATTCATTAATGGAAAGTCTAAGAAACCCAAGGATAATGATACAAATTTAGATGATTGGGAATTGGACAATTCCATGGTGAAAACGTGGCTCTATAATTCTATGGAACCAAATATTCAGAAGACCTATCTATTTCTTTCCACTGCTCAAGAAATTTGGATCTTGATAACTAAGATATACTCCCATTCTAGAAATTATTTGAAGGTTTATGAGATTCGAAAGAGAGTTCGGAGACATTAAAGGTTAATAAAACACTTATAGAGTACAATTCTAGTTTACTGGGTTATGGACGGAGCTAGATCATTATCGCATCTTCAGAGTAGAATGTACGAAAGATATAGAGGCATATTAAAGGACTATAGAAGAAGACCGTCCGATTGACTTCCTAGCTGGCCTAACTATCTACTATGATCCTATTAAGGTAGAATTGAACGGGAAAAATCCTCACCCTGATGTTCTGACTTCCCATGCTCGTATTCAGGGAAGGAGACTCGACGACATACTATGGTTCCTCAATCAAAACACTTTGATCATTCCACTCTTGTTGTTACCCTTATTCCTACTACCTCCCCATCAATAGCACTTTCCTTTTTAATAAGAGTCCATCTTTGTGTGATTGCTTCTAGAAGAAAGGGCATACTCGTGATAGGTGCTTCTTCCTACATCCTATCTTCGTGACCTTGGTCGTGGTCGTGGTTGTGGTCATGACCGAAGTTGTGACTATAGAGGACATCATCAGCATAGTGCTCACCTATTAGTGGAGACACAAACTTCTGGTATGGATACTCCTTCACCTGCAGCAGAGGCTTCTTTGACGGCTACTGAGATGAGTGCTCTTCATAGCTTGCTAACCAACTCTTCCACTCCTTCCATATCCTCTCATTTTACCAATTCTGGTATGGCTTCCGCCTTAACATCTAAATAGTCTTCATCTAACTCTTGGATCATTGATTCAGGAGCCTCTAACCATTTTACAAATTCTTCTAGCTTGTTTAGCTCTTATTTGTCTCAACAAAATATTTTCTGGGTTATAGTTGGATCTCTTCTACCTATTCTAGGAAAATGGTCTATTCAGATTTCTTCCAAATTACCTTTGAACTTTATCTTATATGTTATATCATACACTTCAAATTTGTTATCTGTTAAACATATTATAGAGTTTCTCAATTGTTTGGTAACATTCTTCCCTTCTCACTTTGTTTGTTAGGACATAGAAATCGGTTAGATGATTGGTAGGGGTAAAGTCTACAATGACTTATATGTCTTGTATAATGTTCATACTTCTTCACCGATGGTCCACCAAGTATCAACTAGCTCCCCGTGAGAGTCTTTTCATTCATGGCATAGGCATTGTGATCATCCCTCATTTGGTGTATTAGAACATTTTTTTCCTACTTTAACTAGGCAATGTTGTAGGTCTGACTTTATGTGTGAACCATGTGAACTTGTAAAACACAAACATTCCAGTTATCTATTAGTAATCAGAGGAGCATGACTCCATTTTCTATTATTCATTCTGATGTTTGGGTCCCATTTCGGGTTACTAGTTGTTCCGATTATAGATGGTTTGTTACTTTTATTATTGTCATACTCGCCTCACTTGGATTTACTTCCTTCGTCAAAAAATGAAGTATTTTAATGTTTTAAATTATTTCATGTTATGATTCATACACAATTTCAAGTTGTTATACGGATCCTACGGACCGACAATGGTACAGAGTATATTGAAGAGGGTTTTGAGTCTTACTTATCCTCTCATGGCGATATGTATCTTACTACATGTGTCAAAAATTCTGAGCAAAATAGGATAGCAGAGAGAAAGAATGGTCATCTTTTAGATGTTGTTAAGTCTCTTATGTTTAATATGCATGTTCCTAGTTTTCTATGGGGAGATGCAATTTTGACTACATCATACTTAATTAACCATCTTCCCTATATTGTTCTCAAGTTCAAGACTCCAGCATCATTTCTCCCACATACTTTTAAACATCATCTCCTACTTCGTGTATTTAGATGTGTGTACTTTGTTCATAACTCTGCTCCATCACGTAGAAAATTAGATCATGAGCTCTAAAATATGTTTTTATCGGTTATTCTCCAACTAAGAAATGGTACAAATATTGTTATTCTCCCACTAAACGGGTGTTTATTAGTCATGATGTCACTTTTTGGGAATCAACTCCTTATTACACCTCTGACTCATGTTTATCCCTTTAGGGGGTGTTTAGAAAAAGAAGAAATAAATATAGAACCTTCTTTGATTATCATCTTTGTCGCTCAGGGGAACATAAAGAGTCCGACCCTCTTCCTTTTCCAAGATAGGAGGAGAAGGAAGCACCTTCTAGTGGTAAATCATGTTTGACACTCGGTAGACTTGATGGACCGAATTTGTTGACATACTTATGTAGACAACATAAAGATGTTATATTGTCCCCTCAATTGTCTGATCCAGAAGTTAGTCCCATAGTTGCTCCTTCCTCCTATATAAACAACAATCCTTCTCTTTCTGATCTTGATCTTCCCATAGCTTCTAGAAAGGGTTCTAGAAAATATACTCAGCATCCTAATTCTAACTTTGTTTCTTATGATTCTTTATCTCCTTCATATTTTCCCTTTATTTCCACTTTGCCTTCTTTTCCTATTCTTTGGTGTTGGTAGGATGTTATACTTGAACCAAAGTGGAGAAGTTCTATGGGTGAAGAGATGAATTCTCTTAAGAAGGGTGACACATAGGATCTTGTGACTCTTTATGTTGGTAAGAAAAAAGTTGGATGCAAATGGATCAGATATAACAGTTAAAAAGTACAAAGCAATATTATTTGTAAAGGGGTACACACAGACACAAGTTATTGACTATTAGGAGACGTTTTCTCCCATCGCAAAGATGAACTCCATTAGGATCCTAATTTCTTGTGCTACCAATCTAGGATGCAATCTTCAATATCTTGATGTGAAGAATGCCTTTTTGCATGGTAACTTAGAGGAAGATGTTTATATGGATGTCCCTCATGGCTTCTCATCTCACATTACAGAAGGGAAAGTGTGTAAGCTCAAGAAAATTTTGTATGTGCTAAAACAATCTTCTAGAGCATGGTTTGGGAGATTTTACAGTGCTATGATAAAGTTTGAGTACAAGAAGACCAACTCAGACCATACAATATTTGTTAAGAGACAATGAGGCAATATTATAGTATTGATTGTGTATTTCGATGATATCATTATGACGGGTGATGATGAAGATGAAATTAACTCAATAAAACAATGGTTGGTGACTAAGTTTGAGGTCAAAGACTTGGGTTCGTTACAGTACTTTTTTGGGATTGAGGTAGCCAGATCATGTCATGGGAACTTTCTCTCCTAACGGAAGTGTGTCATTGATCTCCTATCTGATACTGATACTGGAATGCAAACTTGTGGACTCGCTTTTTTAAGCTAATCATAAGCTTTCTAGGTGTTAGTACTAAAGTGGATAAGGAGATATATCAACAGTTAGTTGGGAAACTTATATACCTTGCTCATACTAGGCTTGACATTACATATGTTGGTGGTGTTGTGAGCCAATAGATGCATGATCCTCATGAGACACATATAGATGTAGTTTATTGCATTCTAAGATACTTGAAGGCAACACTGGGTAACCGGGTAAGAGCTTGTTGTTTAAACCTCGCGATCACCTAGATGTTCAAGGATATACCTACTCAAATTGAGGTTGCTCCTTGGATGATAGGCATTCCACTTCAGGCTACTGTTCATTTATTGGAGGTAACTTGGAGAAGTAAGAAACAAACGGTGGTAGCAAGGTCTAGTGTCGAGGCAAAATATAAAGATATGGCTCTTAGTGTTAGTGAGCTCTTGTGGACTCGGTCTCTTCTTGTAGAACTTAGTTTTACACCAACTAATCCTATGAAGCTATTTTGTGTTAACAAGGCTTCTATCTCTACTGCTCATGATCCGGTTCAACATGATTGAACCAAACATGTTTAGATTGACCGACACTTCATCAAGGAGAAGATTTCTAGTGATCTCCTCTATACCCCTTATATAAAGATTAGTTATTAACTAGTCGATGTCTTAACTAAGGGTCTTAGTAGTAGAGATTATGTTCCCATTATAAGCAATTTAGACATGATAAATATCTTCGCTCCAACTGGAGGGGAGTGTGAAAAATAATGAGTCAATATTGTATAGTATTCATAATTTAGGGTGCTTAGCATGTGTTAAGTATACATATTAAGTTCCATATACATTCAGGCTCACATTAGGGTTTAGGGTTTCTTATCTATATATAGTGTCTATAGGCAGAACTTCTTTAATCATTTTATTCGTAATTGTATATGATTTTACAACTGATTTTATGTATGTTTGATTGAATGTATTTGTTTCCTCTGTTTTTTATCCTTGCTCGATAAAATACTCACTTATCTTGAGTGGCTGAGGTTATTTTGTAATTCAATATAAACATAGTTTGAGAGTTGAACATTCAATTATCGCAATAAAATGTATATAAATTTTCTTGTCAATTGCTTTACATTCTATATTGAACGACATTTAGCTAAGAATATGAATGTCAATTTTATAATAGATAAGTTTTATGTCTTAAAATCTTGTAAAGCTCAACTTATTTAAACATTATAATATATCATATTCTTTATATATATATATATATATATATATATATATATATATATATATATATATATATATTATTGAAAACTACTTTGCATTAATATTTAATAGTTTTGAAAATATTGTTCGAAATATTCGCAATATACTAGCATTACGTTTTTCATTAAACCTTATAGATAATCTCTTCGCAAAAAATTATACAATTATATGATATCATATTATTCAAAACTATATTGCAATAATATTTAATAGTTTTGAAAACATCAATTTGTAGTTTATAATTTATTAGCAATACATTTCGTATTAACAATTATAGATAATATTTTCACATTATAATTTGCATTAAACTATATCAATTTGTACATAAATTTTAGTTTTTAAAATATTAATAAACATTCAATACAAAATTAGTTGCGATTAATATTAAATTCAGTCGCCTCGATTCTTGTTTCACCATCATTTCGGCCAACCACCTCTATAGCTTTTCATCTCCCTCGCGCCATTGATCTCTTTACATCATTTCATTCATATTTTCAATCAATCTCTACAAAAAAAAAATCATTTTCAAGAACTTCAAACACTCTCTTCAAATTCCAAGTTTTTTTATCAAATATTTCTAATGGTTTCCACTCGTTTTACACTTAACGTTTCCTTTCAATCACTCCTAGGATGCCGATTCTTCGGTTGATTTTAATCGGTGAGAAAACCCCATGCTATGACTTAACCTCCGATAGTGAGGATCAATCTGAAAAGATTGAAACATCAACGGAGCTAGAAATAGTGAAAGTAGAGCTTACAATAGCTATATCCAAAATAGAAAGTCTACAAGCTCAGATCAGATGGAGGCTATGAGCACTAATGCTACTACAGCCACCGAAAATCTCACCTACTATAATGAAATGCATATTCTCCTAGAGGATATGCGAACAATCAATTATAGAACTATTCACGTTGTCCAAGAGATGACTACGAAGGTATTTCATTTCACTTGTAGAACTTTTGATTCTTTATGCATAATATGAACTACTGTACATTTATATATATGTTACCATTTTGAGTTTTGATGAATATTTTGTTACGGAAAAAGTCAATTTTGTTGTAGTCTATAGAAGTTAAGGAAGAAGTCAATTTTGTTGTTGTTAAAACGGAATAAGAAGCTACAAAATAAGTATCGAAGATTAAGTTAATAAATAAGTATAAGATTGTAAAAGTTGAAGAGCAAACATAACTTTATTGAATAACATTAAAACAAGTAATATCAAATTTTAAAAATACAAATGAAACATTACTTAGTTGCAATTTGTTTTTGCTATTGAAGACTTGGAATTGAACAAAACCTAGAGAGAAGATGAAGATAGAAGTAAAGTTGAATGAAGAATAAAAATGAAGATTAAGAGTACTTATGAGAGAGAGAAACACTTATACAAATTAATGAAATGATGTTAACATGATGTGTGGGTGATAAAATAATTAATATATTTATTTAATAATCGTTATGACTTATGATGTGGAATTTGAAAAGACATTTAAATTTTATCAATATGTATATATATATATATATTAAAAAAAATTGGGGGGGGGGAGGGAAACGACTTAGCGTCATTTCATTAAAAATTCCTTAAAACGGGAAAAAAATACGAATTTAAGAGATCATTCTAGACAGGCCTAGAATGATTTTGAAGTCGTAACATTCTGAATAAAAGCTTAAAAGCTAAAAAGATAAAAATGTAAATGAATTATCTGATTACAATGTTTTCAATTCTAGTGAGTTCAAAAAATGGTAAATTTCAGTTCCTACAGATATTCCAGTTCTGCTCCGTGCTTGGAATTCTTCTCCACGTTCCCGCGAGGGCGCTGTAATCCGATACAATATCTTTCCATTACTCTTTAACGCTCCTGCGGGTTCTTCCATATACCCTTACATTCCGTTCTTGCCAAATGTTATACACCACTGCTCCAAAGCCGCACTTGAACACGCTTGTTGCAAATCTATTTCCCTTAGCTTTGAGTAGTGCCACTTCTTTGATTTCATTCCATTCGCTCGAGAAACTGATCAGCTTCAGGCTTTTATAGAATCTGTCCCAAAGCTTTGAAGCAATACAGCATCTCTCGAATATGTGATCTATGGTTTCTTCATTTCCTCTACATAGAAGACAGCTCGCATCTGGGATGCTCATATACTTGCTGATACGATCACGAGTGTTGAGTTTTTCCCAGAAGGCGAGCCATAGGATTAACTGGTGTCGAGGGATAATCTTCGTTGACCATACAAGAGGAGTTCATTCTATTTTCTGCGCTTTTTCCTGGGTTACCTCCCATATTTTCTTCGATATCAGCTTCCCATTGTCCTCAGCTTTCCATTCATGAATATTCGGTCTGTCGTGTAGTTGTATGTTACTTATATGATCAAGTATCCTATGTCCTTTTAGATTTCTTCTTAGGAGTGAGTCCCAATTCTCGTCTTTAATGTCCTTGATTTTCGCTTCTGCGTAGTCCCTTCTGATACGGGTATTTTGAAACTCCTCCTTGTGAATGATAGGTTAGTTTTCGAACCAGGAGTCGTTCCAGAATAGAGTGTCTTTCTCGTCCCCTAGCCGGATGTCATAAAGATCTGCAATATCGCTTCTTAGTTTAGGAATCTTTTTTAGAGACCAGCTCATACCTTCATGAATTTTGCAGGTCTAGATGCTGGATTCGTATTTCATTAACCTCGTATGCACCCATTTGATCCATAGTGACTCCTGATTGCGCTCCAAAGCCCACAGATGCTTGAAGGTGAGAGCTTTGTTCCACTCGATACAATTCTTCAAGCTGGTGCCTCCCTCGTCCTTATATATTAATATATTCAGATATAGGGTATAGGGTTTGGGTTTCTAACACTTCCCGTCCCCGACCCTGAACCCAATCATGTAACATTTTTTACTCTCCGGCCCCGACCCCAAACCCGATTTAAAATACCCGAATCCGATCATCGGGTATCCACGGGTATCTGGTATACATGTACCCATTGTCATCCCTAGATGGAACCCAAAGCTTTGCACAAAAGAATTGCAGCAATTGCTTTGAAATTGAAGAAACCTTTATTAAAAATGAATAAATTAGTACTTGAAGAATTATTTTGTGGGATCTGTAGTTCTTTGAGAATATGGGTTGTTGATTTCTGGACGAGTCAAAACAATTACTTGTCCAAAGTTGCATGGAATCTGAGTGAAAAAATAAAATTGGGGACTTGAACTTAGTGTAAGATAAAAATTCAAGGAGATAATTAAATTGAGGACAAGTTACATCTTACTAACCAACTAGACAACTAATACACGGATGTAATTAATTTTAAAAGATTCAAATATAAAAATGAAATTGGTAGGTAATAAAAATCAATAGTTGGGCTTAAACTTACATAAATTTGTCTCGAAAAGTGTCTACTGGAGTTAAGGACCTTTATTTGTTGAAACTTTGGTTCCTTGAAAGAGGCATGCATTCCTAACTTACTAATTAATATCAAATACAACCTCTAAGATGTTCAGGTTCTTATATGATGTCTCTGGGGAAGTACAATATTGTTTTCAATTGCTCTTTGTCTTTATACTAGGTTAGTGAGCTTATTATTAGCGGTCTTGTGAGAATTTGTCTTTTAAAAATGAAATATTTAATGAATAATTTGTAAATTTAAAAATTGTATTTGAGTGCCCTACACGAAAAAATCAATTTATTTGTATTTCTTAATTTAGTAGTTATATTTTTATGTTATAATAAATAAATATAATAAATTTGTATTATTTTTAACAAAATAATATTTGTGGAAAATAATATTTGTGGGTGTTAAATGTTTGTGGGTGTTTTATTTTTTATATTTTTTTATTTTGGCAGCTCAAGTGGGAGGGAGGGGGGCTTTAGGCCGAAGCTATAACATAGATTGACTTAGAATTTAAACTTTGTTGGTATTTTTATTTTTTATTTTTCTCAATTTTGGTTCCCATAAGGGAGGGGTCCTAAGGCAGCCTAGTTAGGCTTAGGCTAGGGTCGGTCCTAAGTGAGCTTGTCTCTAGGCAAGTAAAAAACAAAACAACTATAGATACAACCTGAAAATTTATAATGTCTCCTAAAGGATTTGATTTTTAGATTTCAAGTTGAAATGGATTGATTTTTCTGGATGAATTGTGGACTGGGAATTTCTACTTTTAGGAGAATTTAGGGTTTGATCATGAGATTTGAAGTTGATTAAACTTTTAACTTATTTGTATATTTTACTTTTATAGACCATCAACTTCTATTGATTAGGATTGGAATTATAGAACAAGAAGTTGTGATTTTGTTTTAGTATTAGGTAAACTTATCACCTGTAAAAAAAAATACTGTTGACAAATATTTTAAAATAAAATAATATTGGCGGCACTTAATTTAATTTTACCGGCACATATTTAAGCACACTAAACTTTTGTCGACCCTGCCTCTGGAAATGCATAAATTAAGCGCCGATAAACTCTTTTCCGATGCTTATAGGAGCCGGAAAACGTCTTTTTAAGTGTCGCAAATTTGTTGCAATGTATTCATGAAGAGTATTGAATGGACGAAAAAATGGTTTTGACTATCTGAGATTAAAACATTATGGATGATGGAGATGTTAGCTCATACTCATGATTCATCTGAACTAACTAATAAGTTCTCCCACATTTACACATGTTTAATTAGTTTCTAAGAATATAATTGTAACATTTTTAACTCTAACGGCAATAAGAGGTGGATATTAACCCTAAGGTTCTGAGTTCGAGTCCGTCAGGCGGTAAGTTCTGCGCATGTTTAAGTGTGTTTGCGGCTACATATTTAATCCGTTGTCACCTTTTTTAGGAGAATTAACTCCAAATGATATTTGTTATTTCGAGCTAAAATAAACAATCTTGGAGACCTTTGATCGAATAAGGACACATTTATCCTTGAGGGAATAGCCCATTGGAAACAAATACTATTTTTAAGGCAGATTATCTTGAAATCACTCGGGACTAAGGTGTCTGGGAGTGGACCAAAGGGTCCACATAATAAGTAACCCAACAACCATTCCATTTATTAATAATAAATCCTACTATCATGCATCCACCACAATTAATTGATCATGTTTGACTTTCTTATAACGCAAGATGTACCCACTAAGCAAATTATATGTAAGGAATAAATCCCACTATCATGCATAAAAATAAAACGAGAAAAATTATATTGAATTATTATTATTATTACATAGATTATATCTTTTATATAGACATTATAATCGACCTATACAGAAATTAATATAATATAATATTAATATTATCACAATTTATCACAATTTATAATATTGTGATAATATCTTATATATATTCTAACATCTCATCTCAAACTCACGATACAACAATAATAAACATTTAGAGTTTGTTAGTAAAAAATGAAAACGCGAAGTTAGGTGCGCTTTTGTTAATATATCACCAATCCGTATTAGTAAGTTCTCGATGTAACCAAACAATTCATCATAAACAACAAAAAAGTACTCAGCATTCTTAATCTTCTTCTCTTCCTTCTCTTCTCTCTTTTGTCCAATCCATTGATCATCCACTCAAAAAGAAGCTCTTCTTCGATTCAGACCAACCAAAATCAACAACCCACAATAACCAAACCAAACTCAATAAACCATACTTCACAAACACAAGGAATATCAAACCAAATTCAAGTCCCTATTCTCAAGAACAACCAAAACTAAAACCAAGACTAATCAAACCAAGTTTCACAATCACGTACAAACCAAACCAAATTCAACTCCCTATTCTCAACAACAACAACCAAAATCAAGACCAATCAAACCAAGCTTCACAAACATAGGAAAAAAACAAACCAAAAACAACTCTCTATTCTCAACAACAACAACTAAAACCAAAACCAATAATAAAACCAACCTTCTTCTAAACCATTTAATTCAACCAAATTAACTAAAATATCTAAAAATAAAAGATATTATTAAATATATAATAATAAATTATTAGATCCCTCCATCAATGGCTAAGGTAACCATTGATGGAGGAAGCGAAAGATTATCACTTGATTGACTCAAAACCAATAACAATGTTATAATGTCATGTTAAAATCAAGAGAGAGAAATTGTATTGAATTGTTATTATGGTTATATAGGTTATGTCTATTATATAGACATTAAAAAAATACGGTCACAAGGGGTTAAGCACAACGGCTCGAACCTAGGATCTCTTAAGGAGGTTAAGAATATCCACCTCTTTTTTCTACTAGGTTAAAAGAGGGGATAAAAATGTGGCCACAAGGAGGTTAAGTACATATCCCGTAAACACACTACACAATTTAACTAGGCACAGAACTTGTCGCCTGATACGATCGAACATAGGACCTATCAAGGAGGCTGGGGATATTCACTTTTGTTGTCTCTAGGCTAGAAGAGGAGATAAAAAAACATGACCACAAGGGGGTTAAGCACATATCCCGCAAACACACTTATCAATTTAACTAGGTGTAGAACATGTCGCTTGATGGACTTGAACCTAGGACCTCTCAAAGAGGCTATGGATATCCACCTCTTATTGTCACTAGGTTAGAGAGGATATTATAGACATTATAATCAACCTACACTGGTAAAAAAAGGACCTTTACCGACGGTTTTTCCCGAAGGTTTTGTAAACCTCTCCTAAATACTCCCGAGAGGAACAAATCCTTCGGGATTAAAAATAGATTCCGAGTGGGGTGTAAAACCTTCAGGTTTATTCATTATTACCGAAAGTTCTACAAAGAACTTTCGATTTTTACCTTCCCAAAAAACCCAAAAAAATTCTAAGTGTTGGATGTGGGTTAATTGCGAAGGTTTTTGTAAAAACCTTCGGTTTTGAAATTCCTTGGTTTTTTAATTACGAAGGTTATTCGAAGAACCTTCGGTTTTGCCTTTTTTGAAAATTTCATTTCCGAAAGTTTTACAAACAACATTCGGTTTTGCTCATTAAAAAAAAATTCTAAATTTGGTCTAGGTTTTTTCCGAAGGGTCTTTAATAAACCCTCGGTTTTGACTAATATCAAAACCGAAAGTTTTATGAAAACATTCGGCATCAACCTCTATAAATACAAACCCTAACCCTTCTCTTTTTCATTCCACTCATCTCTCCTTTCTCTCCCTTCCGTCGCCGCCGCTGCCGCCTGCCTCCTCCAAGCCGGTTCTTCTCCTCTCTCGTTCAGGTAATTTGTTTCATTTGGTTTTTTTTGTTTTGTTTATTATAAGATTTAGATTTCTTAAGTTTATATATATATATATATATATATTATAGATCTAGATTTATGCTAGTTTACAAAATAATTGTTTGATTAATATATATATACATATATCTGAAATGCATTTAGGATATGGGTGATGATTCGACATGGAAGAGACTTCGGCGTACACCGGAGAAACTGCATCTGTGTTACCAGAATCTGATAGCACAATCAGAAATTGCGGCACGTGAGGAAGAGGTAAGAAAGATAACGCTGGAAATGGAACAAATCCGATTAAGGGATGCGGAAAGAGGTCGTTTGCTCAGTGAAATCAAAGCGGACCGGGCCGAAATGTCTCAGAGATTAGAGAATCTCGAATAGGAACTTGTATTGTTGAGGAGTCGACTGAATCAACCACCCCCTCCTTCCACCCCATCTAATAATTAATTTCTAGATTTATTATGGGTTTATTAGTTTTTCGTACGAACGATGACAATTAATATTTTTATGCGTTATGTTTTAATATTTATGAATTATTGTTATTATGTTTGGTTTGGTTTGGTTTAATATGTTGTTAAATAATTATGTTTTTGTTGACTTATCACCTTTTTTTAAAAAAAACCGCATCGCCAAAACCGAAGGTTTATTTGAAAACCTTCGGTTTTGACCAATTTTATTAAAAATCTTTAGGTAAAAACCGAAGGTTTTCAAATAAACCTTCGGTTTTGACCCCTGTTTGAAAAAATCTATTTTTTTTCTAAGTATGGGGTAGGGTACAAACCGAAGGTTTTCAAATAAACCTTCGGTTTTGACCCCTGTTTGAAAAAATCTAATTTTTTTCTAAGTATGGGGTAGGGTAAAAACCGAAGGTTTTCAAATAAACCTTCGGTTTTGACCCCTGTTTGGAAAAATCTAATTTTTTTCTAAGTATGGGGAAAGGTAATAACCGAAGGTTTTCAAATAAACTTTCGGTTTTGACCCCTGTTTGAAAAAATCTAAATATTTTCTAAGTATGGGGTAGGGTAAAAACTGAAGGTTTTCAAATAAACCTTCGGTTTTGACCCCTGTTTGAAAAAATCTAATTTTTTTCTAAGTATGGGGTAGGGTAAAAACCGAAGGTTTTCAAATAAACCTTCGGTTTTGACCCCTGTTTGAAAAAATCTAATTTTTTTCTAAGTATGGGGTAGGGTAAAAACCGAAGGTTTTCAAATAAACCTTCGGTTTTGACCCCTGTTAGGATCGGGGACGCCCTTGGAGGACCGGGGTGTTTCCGGTTTCTAGAAGGGTGGCCGCTTACAACACACACAACACTTTGGTGATAGTCCGGTTAGAGACTAAAACCGTTCTCAGCACTGCACAAACTGTCACAGACTCTTGAACCGGGTTCAAGGGCGGAAATGTCTGTTTCAGGTTGAAGCAACGTTTGCGACTTTAGATGATGTTTTAGGAGGAGTCGGTTTTATGGATATGAGTGACCGGTTTAAGGCGTATGATTAGTTTGAGGTTAGGTAAAGTAAATAATGAAAGCAACGAAAGAACACGAGACAATGATTTTTATGGATGTTTGGAGCAAACCCTCCTACGTCACCCCTTCTTCTCAGGTTATGAGAAGGATCTCCACTAACTTTTATAGTTACAACAGTACTGCCGGTCGAGCCCAACTTCGCTACTCGCCGGTTACACCAAACTCACTCTTTGATGTAATACAACAACTTAACACAACAACATACAAAAAGCTTCCGGTTTTAGACACACCGGTTTTGGAATATAGGACTTTATCTCTCTAACTTAATGATTTTCGTAATCCATAACTTTACAACTGTGTTCGTAATTTGCATTAAATGAAGACGTTCCGTCTTCCTTTTATAGCTGAGAAGAGCCAACAGTCGTTTTTCTTCTCTCTCTTCTGGATTGGTTGATCGTTATCACGCCTGGTGCAGAGAGGTTGCTTGCACGCTTCACTTTCCTCAACACCTGGCAGTCATGCAGGCAGCTCTGAGCAAAAGATGACATAGCCGGTTTTCAGATTTGGACACGTGTTGGACATGCACCTCCGGTTGTCAACTTCGGATCAATAAAGCATCATTGCTTTCCTCGCATGCTTCCGATCGGATCCGATCTTCTTTTATTCTTTCAAGATGCGTTTCTTTCGTCATGGTACGTCACTCTTGAAGTTTGCATCTTCCGGTTTTTGTGTCTTGTGCAGTATGATCCGGCTGATACGTGAGCTTTTGTCTTTGCTGACCGGTCGCTTGAGAAAGTAAAAACCGGTTCCTCTGATCTTTAACTTGATCACTTGAAGCTGGTTTCTTTGAAGTATAGTAGCGACCGGTTTTGATGCCCCAACCGGTTCATACGGTTTTGATCTGTATCTGCACATGAAAGTTAACAACTGTTTAGTCCGTCTGGCCGGTTCCAAAAATTAACTTACTTAATTTTTCTATCAACCCCTGTTTGAAAAAATCTAATTTTTTTCTAAGTATGGGGAAGGGTAAAAACCGTAGGTTTTCAAATAAACCTTCGGTTTTGACCCCTGTTTGAAAAAATCTAATTTTTTTCTAAGTATGGGGAAAGGTAAAAACCGAAGGTTTTCAAATAAACCTTCGGTTTTGACCCCTGTTTGAAAATTTTAATTTTTTTCTAAGTATGGGGAAGGGTAAAAACCGAAGGTTTTCAAATAAACCTTCAGTTTTGACCCCTGTTTGGAAAAATCTAATTTTTTTCTAAGTATGGGGAAGGGTAAAAACCGTAGGTTTTCAAATAAACCTTCGGTTTTGACCCCTGTTTGAAAAAATCTAATTTTTTTCTAAGTATGGGGAAAGGTAAAAACCGAAGGTTTTCAAATAAACCTTCGGTTTTGACCCCTGTTTGGAAAAATCTAATTTTTTTCTAAGTATGGGGAAAGGTAAAAACCGAAGGTTTTCAAATAAACTTTCGGTTTTGACCCCTGTTTGAAAAAATCTAAATATTTTCTAAGTATGGGGAAGGGTAAAAACCGAAGGTTTTCAAATAAACCTTCGGTTTTGACCCCTGTTTGAAAAAATCTAATTTTTTTATAAGTATGGGGAAGGGTAAAAACCGAAGGTTTTCAAATAAACCTTCGGTTTTAACAATTCCCAAAAAACTTCTGATCAAGGTCAAGACCGAGAGGTATATTTAAAACCTTCGCAAATACACATCAAAACCGAAAGTTAATTTTATAACTTTCGGTTTTAACACTACCTAGTTTGTTAAATTATTTTGTTTTTAACCCACCAATCTTAACTTCTAACTAATATAATCAATTTTGTGTTGTATTTTAAAAATTAATATTGTGTTTCATGTTCAAATATCTATGATTGTGTTTGATTATTATAGAGAAGTCTATATGAATGTTCATGTTTGATTATCTTATGAATGTATGTAATGTTTGATCATATGGATTGTGCAATATTTTAAAGACATCAAATGTGTTAAATTAATGTTGTTAAAGGTCATTAGAAGGTGAAAAACCAAAGAATTTAACAATTTGTCAAGTGCTAAATCCGAATGTTATATAATTAACTTTCGGAAATAACCATCAAAACCGAAAGTTTTATATAAACTTTCGGTTTTTACATTTCTCAAGAACGAGGGTTTTATATAAACCTTTCGGTTTTGATCGATATTTCCGAAAGTTAATTATCCGCACGAATCTCAGCAATCACCTGTTCTGATTCTACTAACTTTCGGAATTATCATTTCACAAAATTGTTAAATTAATTGGTTTTCCACCTTCCAATCTAGACTCCTAAGTAATATAATCAAGTGTGTGTTTTTATTTTAAAAATTTAGATTGTCTTTAATGTTAAAATGTTTATGAATGTGTTTGATTATATATAGAAGTGTATATGAATGTTTATGTTTGATTATCCTATGTATTTGTGTAATGTTTGATCATATGGATTGGGAAATGTTTTAAGGATATCAAATGTGTTAAATTAATGTTGTTCAACATTATTAGAAAGTGAGAATCCAAATAATTTTACAATTTGTCATGTTGTAAAACCGAAAGTTAAATATACAACTTTCGGAAATATGCATAAAAAACGACAGGTTTACAAAAGCCTCTCGTTTTTGTGAATTTAAATTTAATTGTAAAAATGTATTAAAAAATCAAAAACCGAGAGTTATATTAAAACTCTCGGAATTTAAACATTAAAAACCGAGAGTTATACTAAAACTCTCGGTTTTTATTTAATTATAATAAAAACCGAGAGTTATATGAAAACTCTCGGAATTAATTAAATAAAAACCGAGAGTTTTCATATAACTCTCGGCAACCAACTATTAAATTAAAAAAAAAACCCTTCTCTTTCTCTTTTCCCCGTTTCTTCTCCGATTTCTCTCTCCAGCCGCTTCTCTTCGCCAGCGCCGCCAATAGGAAGCCCCCGCCACCCGATCGACGACTACCTCCGGCTGAAGAAGACGACGCCGCCCGTAGAAGACAACGCCGCCAAGACGCCGCCCCTGTTGAAGCCGCGAAGACGCCTCTCCGGTTGAAGATCTGCCGCGGATCCAATTGAAGAACTGTCGCCGCACCTCCGCCGCTCTCAGCCGTGCCTCCGCCGCTCTCAGCCGTGCCTCCGCCGTCCATCTGATTGAAGGTCAGTTTCTAATTATAAGGTTAGTTTTTAGGATTTGTTAGATTTAGGGTTAGTTTTTAGGATTTGTTAGATTTAGGGTTAGTTTTTAGGAATTATTAATGTTATATATGTTAGATTTGGTTTGTATATGTTAGATTTGGTTTGTAATCTGATTGGTAATATATGTTAGATTAATGTTATATATGTTATATTTGGTTTGTAATTGTTAGATTTAGGTTGATTTATGTTAGATTTTGTTTAATTTAGGATTATGGTTTAAAATTGGTGTTTATTAGTTTAGATTGGTTTGATTTTGGTTTGATTGAGGTTTGATTGAGGTTTGATTTTGGTTTGATTAATGTTAAAAATTGGTTTATATTGGGTTTGATTTAGGTTTGGTTAATTGCTTTGATTGATGTTTTAAGAATGTCAGATTAATTAATTAGGTAGATTTATGTTTTTAACTTTATATTCATTTTTATTACTACTTTATTTCAATTATTCACTCAATTTTATTAATGGTGTGAATTAAGAATGTCTGAAGGTCCTAAAACAACTTGGAAGAGTATGAGGAAGACACCCAAAAAATTGGATAAAAGCTACCAAAACCTACTTGCCCAATCAGAGTCGTTAAAGCTTCGAGGATCGTCTTTTAGAGACCAACCACCGATTGATGTGGTCCCGATAGCTACTGCGCCTCCCCGAACAGATGAGGCTGAAGACGATGATGAGCTCCAAGAGTTTATAGAGAGCACATTCGCTGATATGGTGCTAGCGATGAGGCTGAAGACGAGGGTCTTGAGGAGCCTATCGAGGAGCATGATGACGAGGAGGAGCACGGGACCACTCCCGACCCATCATCGACAGGTATTTCGGTTACAAATTAGTTAGTGTTTCAATTGATTGACATATTTAATTATGATTCTGATAATTTTGAAGAATCTTCTGCCCGCAAGAGACGGGGGAAGAACAAGAATATTGCGCTGTCTAAGAGGCTAGCGGGGACGAGAATCCCTCTAACGTTTAGAGAGAAGGATGGGAGGCCAGGCGGTACAGACGTGGGAAGGACACGGTGGTCTAGACATGTGGGGTCGATTATCCGGGACCCCGCAGCCGTCTCACACCGTCTTCTCAAGTGAAAGGCTTTAAGTGCAGACCAATTGGATTCACTGTGGACTGCTATCAAGGTAATACTTATAACTTGATTATACATTACGTCATTAAATAATTATTTGTAACATTTGGATGTTATTTTTTTCAGGATCCGTTCGAAGCGACTAATGGTGACATTGAGTATTTTCGAAAGACCGGGTTGGGACACGCCAATCAGATATGGGATAGATGGCGGTCGGAACAAGAATTATATCCGCGTCCACAAAGGAGACGAGGCGGCGGTACTGGCTAATCCTCCACCGAACTACGATCGAGATGATTGGGAGTTTGTGTGTCGCAACCATTTCTTCACAGAAACGTTTAAGGTACGGTTTCATAATTCAAATAAAAGTTGATATTAATTAATCTAACTTCATTTGTTATTTCAAATACAGAGACACAGTTCTACAAATATTAAGAATCGGAAGAATCTGAAATTCCCGCATCGAACGGGAAGTAGACCGTTTTCACAAATTGAAGACGAGTTGGTAAGTACATTATTTGTAATAACTTAATATAAAGATTGTTATTAATTATATAAATCATTTATTTCAACAGTCGATTGAAATGGGACGGCCACCGTCTGTAATTGAAGTATTCAAGAGGACCCGTACACCAAAACCGACACAAGAAAACCCAACACCCGTCCCGGACGAACACGTGCAAGAGAAAATTGTAAGTGAATTGAATATGCCTAGTTTTTTATTATAGAAATGATATTTTATTTGAATTGTGCAGGCTGAGATGGAGGAGGTTGTTAGTAACGAACCGGGAATATCGGATTTTGAATTGACGGAGAGGGTGTTCGGACAACAAAAACACGGGGTAGTGTTCGGAATGGGATCAGGCGTCTGGCCCACACACTTTCGTGAGGATCGTCGTAGTGGAAACAGTTCACAGCGAAACAATGAGCGATTGTTAGAAGAGAATCAAATAATGAAGCTCAAGCTGGAGGAACTGGAGAAGAGGGATGAAGAAAGAAGGCGCAGAATGGAAGAAATGCAATCCGAAAAGGAATAAATTGTGGAAAGAATGGAGAGGGAGAAGTTAGAGATTACAGCAAAAATGGAGAGGGAGAAGTCAGAGATGAACGCAATAATGGAGAGAATCGAATTGTATATGAGGCAACAACCACCTCCTCCCCCCACAAGCTAAGGTTGTTTCGATTCAAAACATTTTTTCATTAGTGGTTGAATTTAGAACAGATTGTTCGGAATATTAGTTTGGTTTCGAATTTTGTAATGTTCATGATCAATTAATGTGATCGTTTAATGTATGTTGCATTTCTTTTATCATTAATATATTGGTTTGGCTGAACAGGTTTTGGTTGCGAGCAAAATAATCCGCATATTTTAAAAAATTTACGGGAAAAAACCGAAAGTAATATTGAAATCTCTCGGTTTTTCTCTTTGTGGAAAAACCGAGAGATATTAGAAAACTCTCGGTTTTTAGGCAAAGAGAAAACCGAGAGTTATATGACAAACCCTCAGTTTTTACCCAAAAGAGGAAAACCGAGAGTTATTACAAAACTTTCGGTTTTCCTCTTCGGGTAAAAACCGAGAGTTTTCATATAACTTTCGGTTTTTTCTCTTTGTGGGAAAACCGAGAGTTATTAGAAAACTCTCGGTTTTCTTAAAAAGGAGAAAACCGAGAGTTATATGAAAACTCTCGGTTTGTACCCGAAGAGGAAAACCGAAAGTTTTGTAATAACTCTCGGTTTTCCCACAAAGAGAAAAACCGAAAGTTGTTTGCAAATCTCTCGGTTTTTCCACAGAGAAAAAACGAAAGTTATTTGTAAAACCCTCGGTTTTTCCACAAAGAGAAAAACCGAAAGGTCTTTGTAAAACCCTCGGTTTTTCCACACAGAGGAAAACCGAAAGTTATTTGTAAAACCCTCGGTTTTTTCAAAAAGAGAAAAACCAAAGGTCTTTGTAAAACCCTCGGTTTTTCCAAAAGAGATAAATCCGAAAGTTTTCATATAACTCTCGGTTTTTCTCTTTGTGGAAATCCCGAGAGAGTCAATACCGAGGGATGGCGAGAGTTACTAAAACCTTCGGTAAGGTGTCTTTACCGAAAGTTATAGGGTCAAAACCGAGAGTTTTAACTCTCGGTTTTGACCACTTTTTCACCAGTGCTATAAGGAAACTAATATACTATAATAATATAATATTGATATTACAATTTATAATATTGTGATAATATTTTACAGATATATTATTTTATATTCTAACAGGGCTGACATTTTCTAACACGACATAAAAACATGAACCGAATCGAACACGGAAAAATTAGGTTATAAGGATAATGTATTTTTGGGTTTTGGGAGAAATCAGATCAACCCGTTTAACCTGATTAATATATAAGCTAAAATTGGGTCGACTTGAAATGGCCCAAAGTAGACCCACCAACCCGTTTATAATTTTCTTTTCTAGAGTTTTGTGTTTGTCATTTTCTACTCACTCATAGAGTTTAATATAAACGAAATTGTGATTTACTTTTATTGTTATTTTGTGTTGATTTCATTTTAATCAAAAATAGATATTAATTACATCGGGTTAAATAAGGGTGAGAGTTTAAGTTAAGTCAAGTCAATCAGTTCAGGTCAATTACAAATAAATTGATCAAGCTCAAGCTAGAGATTTTGACCCGAATTAAAAAAGATTTAGCCCAATGTTAATATTGTTAGATATATTACTTTTATTAACTTAATTAGTACTTAAGGGTGTTTTAGTTTATTAACACTTAAGAATATTTCAGTCTATTGTAATCACTAATTATATAAACTATTTCATTATATTTCGTTTATTAATGTTTATTAATAAGAAACCCTAACTTCTCTCTTTATTTTATCATAGTATCAGAGACTCCATTTATGAATTTTTTTTTGTTCAACCTAGAACTTCCAATCTACAACTTCTGATCTGGATTTGGTGTTGGAGTCTGCAATTGTCAATGAAATTTTTTGTTTTCGCTTCATTTTGATTAGTTGTCGCTCTAACTTGAATGAAGATGAGAAGTTTATGGAGAAAAAAGTGAGATTTGATGCGATTAGAGAGAATGAAGACTAAAACTAGAGGAATTATGATGAAGGCGAAGGAGATTAGAGAAGCTATTGATGCTCCGTATATCTTCCCAGCTAATGTTTTTATTCCTAAATTAGTTGCAACGATATATTTATAGAAATTTAGAAAACAAATTATATTTTTCTATTTCTATAGATATATTTTACAATATATATTTTCTAGATTATATTTTTCGTAAAATACATTTTGGTTAAAATATAGTTGGAAGATTTGCAATATTTCAATTTTTTATTACGATGTGGATTGCAGTTCTTAAGAACTTGCATTAAAAAAATGTTGCACCTATATGTTGCGATTTGACAGTTTTTTTGTTGTGTATTTTATAAAAGTGCACTCGACTTCACGCTTTCATTTTTTAATTAAAAAACTCTCAATGCTTATTGTTGTTGCATCGTGAATTTGAGGGTGGTGTTAGATATATTATTTTTATTATCTAGCATTTAAAGGTATTTTAGTCTATTAGCAGTTAATGGTATTTTAGTCTATTGTAATCAATAATTATATAAACTTTTAAATTATATTTAATTTTTTAAATTATATTTAATTTTTAATTGCTAATAAGAAACCTAGCTTCTCTTTATCTTATCAAGTATCGTTCAACCCAAACTCGTCAACCCAAACACGGGAGTAACCTAAGTATATGGCTAGAAGATAATAATCTTTAATTTTTATAATTTAGTAGGAAGAAATTTATAGACTGGTCATATTTCAAGCTGATAATAAAACCTTATCTTTCAGGTGTTTTTTTTTAAATGCAAAGGGTTATTAGCAATGGGTATAGAGATTGTCTGTAATAACTTATCAGTTTTTATTTTTAAAGTGAATTGTTATTAATGACAAACTAAATCCTCTATTAATAACTGTTAAAATGACAAAATAATATGGACAGTCTTAATCTCCTAAGTGTTAGCAAATTAGGGTGAGGCAATTGAAGATCATAGTGTAGCAAAATAAGATAAAAAGATTTGAGCCACCTCAAATTTAAGACTTGGAGCTAGTTTCATTATTTTAAATAAAAAATATATATTTTAATAATTTATTTTAAACAAATCTCATATAATCTATATTTGTACATATCAAAGTTTTTTAAAATAAAACCTAAAAAATCATAAAAACCCATAATCATACGAGCTCTTAAGAACAATGATACGACACTATTTAGTATTTTTTTCAAAAATTCAATCGACATTTCATCTAATGACCTCACTTTCACTTTAATTAAACCGATAATTGCATTCATATATTTTAAACACCAATATCTTTTATTACTAATTTCGTGACCTCATTTTGAGTATTATTCACTCCAACAATCTCAATTATCAACCTATTTTAATCTCATTTTGGCTAACCAACCATTTAATCATCACGGACCTCTTACCCTCACTTCGGTCAACCAACAATATCATTTAACAACCAATCTCGTTTTTTTCTCTAATAGACATCTCATATTACTAATCTCGTAAGCTCACTTTTAGCACTCAAATATCTCAACATTACCAATATCTTTTACCCTCACTTTGGCAAACCAATCATCTCATCATCACCAACCTCACTTCAAAATTTTGCACCATAACCATTTCAAATTATTACCAACCTCTTATCCTCAGCTCGGTAAACCAGCCACCAATCCAATCAATTTCTCATTTGGGTAAACCAATAATCTTATTTAACCACCAATATCTTTTGTTCCTCTAACAGACCTCTCATAAAAAGTTAGATCACTTCAAATATTTTGCACTTAACTATCTCATCATTATCTATTTTTTACCTTCACTTCAGAAACGAACATTTATATTCACATATTTAACCAACATTGTTTCTTCACGGGACTCGAACATTGGTCTTTATTATGTACCATTAGCATTTTAACTACTAAATCACTTAAGATTGTTGATTTATATTTATAATTTCGTGTATTAATATATAATTTATATGATTAACAATTAAAAAAACATTCAACTCACATCAAAAATATTTCATTTTTCAACATTAAAAAATAAAATTTATAAGAATTAATAAAAAAATGTTACAAGTTCATCTATATATATTTATAAAAATATTTGGTTGAATCTAAATAGGAAAAATTATAAATCTTAATCAATCTGCATTCATCCCCGGTAGGACAATCTCTCATAATATTCTTCTCATGCAAAGCCTTTTAAAAGGCTACGGGAATAAGAAAATATCTCCGAGAGTGTCTTTCAAAATAAATATCAAGAGAGCTTTTGACTCTGTTAGATGGGAAGTCATTCGAGACTTTCTGGTTGTATCTGTTTTTCCTATGATTTTTATTGAATGGATTATGCAGTGCGTTTCATCATCCTGCTTTGTTGTTAGTGTCAATGGAGTCCACGGAGGCTATTTCAAGGGTGAAAATGGGGTAAGGTAAGGGGACCCCCTCTCTTCTTACCTTTTCATAGCTATCATGGCGATCTTTGAGAGCATCTTCGCGATGTTCCGAAAGAATCGTCCATACATCTTTCACACATTCTTTGAGGTAGAGGAGGTAACCCATTTATGCTTTGCTGACGATTTTTTCATTCTAGCGCACGCAGACATTAATTCCATTAAAACTATTAGGGCTGCACTAACGTTCTTTTCTGAGGTTACAGGTTTAACTATTAATGAAAGCAAATGTGTGGCATTTTATGGAGGCGTGAAAAACGAAAGAAAGCAGAACATCTTCAACATCATGGGCATCAAGGAAGACAGTTTTCCCGTAAGGTACTTAAGAATTTCGTTAATCGCGAAGCAGATCGAGATCTCACACTACAAGCCGCTGATTGAAAATGTAAAAAACACGATATCTGGTTGGGCAGCGAAAAAAATTTCTTATGCAGGGAGGATCGAACTTTTCAAAACCGTGGTCATGGGTATAATTGGATACTAGGCGCAGTAGATGGTTATTCCGAAGAAGGTAATGAAGGAGCTCGACACGCTGATGAGGAACTTTATCTGGGGCAGTAGCGAAAGAGGAGGAAAAAAATCAAATAGACCGCTCTATGCAAACCGAAGGACGATGGAGTCATCGGCTTGAATAACTGTATCGAGTGGAACAAGGTTCTCACCTTCAAGCATCTGTGGGCTTTGAAGCGCAATCATGAGTCACTATGGATCAAATGGGTGCATACGAGGTTTATGAAACACGAAACCAGTATCTGGACCTGCAAAATTCATGAAGGTATGAGTTGGTCTCTGAAAAAGATTCTTAAACTAAGAAGCGATATTGCAGATCTTTATGACATCCGGCTAGGGGACGGGAAAGGCTTTCTATTCTGGCACGACCCCTAGTTTGAAAACCAGCCTATCATCCACAAGGAGGAGTTTCAAAATACCTGCATCAAAAGGGACTGCACGGAAGCAAAAATTAAAGACATTAAATACGGGAATTGAGACTCACTCCTGAGAAGAAATCTAGAAGGACAAAGGATAATTGATCATATAAGTAACATACAACTACACGACGGGTCAGATATTCATGAATGGAAAGCTGATGACAATGGGAAGCTAGTATCGAAGAAAATATGGGAGGTAACCCGGGAAAAAGTGCAGAAAGTAGAATGGGCTCCTCTTGTATGGTCAACGAAGATTATCCCTAGACACTAGTTCATCCTAAGGCTTGCCTTCAGGGAAAGACTCAGCACTCGTGATCGTATCAGCAAGTATATGAGCATCACGGATGCGAGTTGTCTTCTATGTAGAGGAAATGATGAAACCATAGATCACCTATTCGGGAACTGCTGTATTGCTTCAGAGCTTTGGGATAGATTCTATAAAAGCTTTGAGCTGATCAGTTTCCCGAGCGAATAGAATGAAATCAAAGATGCATCACTACTCAAAACCAAGGGAAATAGATTTGCAACAAGCGTGTTCAAGTGCGGCTTTGGAGTAGTGGTGTATAACATTTGGCAAGAACAGAATGCAATGGTATATGGCAGAACCTGCAGGAGCGTTGAAGAGTTATGGAAAGATATTGTATCGGATTGCAGCGCCCTCGTGGGAACGTTGAGAATAATTTCAAGCACAGAGCAGAACTGAATTATTTTTAGAAACTGGAATTTACCGTTTTTTAAACTCACTAGAATTGAAAGCATTGTAATTAAATAATGCATTTACGTTTTTAACTTTTTAGCTTTTATTCAGAATGTTACGACTTCAAAATCATTCTAGGCCTGTCTAGAATGAACTCTTAAACTCGTGGGTTTTTTTAATGAAATAATGCTAATTCGTTTTTTCAAAAAAAAAAATAAATATATATATAAAAACTAGTCGGTTAAAATCTTGCATCAAACTAACCACCCGACCTGTTTACACTAACCATCAAAGTTTAATGATTAAAATAATTTAAAAAGTATTATTAAATAGTAGTAAACAATTATTCATTATGCTTTGCTCATTATGCTTTGCTGGAATATTATTGTGGTCAAGATTTTCAACCATACCAACCAATATATATTGATTATTCTTTCCTTATATTTTCAAACTCCTTTTATCACTATTTTATTTAAAAACACAAAAAAAAAAATCAATTCACTAAAAAATTATATAAACAATTCCAAATAGTTATTTTTTTTATCATAACTCTGACAAAAGCCTATAAGTTGGAAAATAATTCAAAGTCATTATAAACATAGTATTGTTAATAGAAAATCAAAACTATATGAACTTGTCTACAAAAAATTACTTTAATAAATGAGTTTCTCTAAGTCAAATTTCTTCATCTCATCAACAATCCATGCTTGGTAATTCCTATATTGACAAATATAATAATCAAAACTATGTCAAAACTTCATTAATTAAGCAAAGTAGATTTATAACCTATATTATTTATTAATCTGTCAATTGTTGTTTTCTATTGTCAACCTCCCGTAGTTGACAATTAAATGGGCTCAAAACATTCCATAAGTTTCATTCAAATACCTTTCAATTAAATATAATGAAGCACCATTCACAATTCATCATCCCTAAAAACTTTTTTTTATATTACTACATCATTCAATTCAAATCATGAGCCTCATTTCAATTCAAATAATCATTTGAAATTTCATTTTCCCTTCACTTAAATAAAATAAGTGACAAATTATGGATAAAACGAGTGGATAAATATATATTTTATAATTGTTTTTGAAAATTAGATAAGTAAATAACTAATTAAATTATAAAAAAAATAATTAGGAGGTAATGTTATAAATGTAAAAATAAAAAATATTTATCCCCTTAGTACATCCACCCATGCATGTAAATCTTTTCAAAATTAAGCTAAATTTTCCAATTAAAAGAAGTATAGTCATCTGGCCAAGATTTGTTTTGAGACATGAGCTAAGAGCAATAACTTTTGACCACCCTACAAAAGAATAAGTGACATGAAGCATCTTACAAACCTGAAATTGATCTGAACTGGAAAAATGAACAAGAAAAGTCAGTTGAAATTGAAGTCATGCACATTGGTTGATTACAAGGCTTGGAGTTGCCGCTTTAAATGTTGTAGTAAGTGTTTAAGAAACTAAATATCACATCTTAAATTTTTACGTGCCTTATGTTGAAATGATCAAAAATACATAACGTAAGACTTCTGAGATCACACACATGTATGTTCTCTGGAAAGCCAAACTCGGTATTTTTTGTTTCATGACTTCTTGCTCTTGGCATCCTTAAAACAACTATTTCACATTGATTATTGCTTATCTGACTATGATAAAATGTTTTTAATGAAAAATCTCTAATATGAGTTTTGTATTCTCTTTTGCTTCAAATTTTGTTTGATCAAAGGAAAATTTTAAGAATATGGTTTTTAAAATTTGATAAAGCAAATTAGAGAATTAGAGTTGATATTAATTTGTTAAATGTTAAAAAATATTTTTTTCTTAACCAAAAATATTTGGTGAGTAAAATGAGGTTAATCCAAATCAATCATGGATAAAGTTACCTATTTTATTTTATTATAGATAAGCTCCTACATAGTTTATTGACTAGTTTGATCAATTTGAAGTTTACAAAGAAATATTTGGATTTATATTTAAAGACAAATTCAAAAGTGTTGATAAAAAACAATTCATAAATATGGTACTAAATTAGAAAGATTTACATTAACAAGATGAATTATTCATAAAATTTATCATTTTAAAGACAAATCACTAAAGTCTGAGAAGTAACGAAAACAAATTATATTTAATTTTACAATATTGTTATTTCCAAAATATAGGAATTACTTATTGAATTTTGTTAATTATACATGTTAAAGTTGCTTTGGTGGAGAGAAATTTTTTCATGAAAAACATTTTTCTTTAAAGTATTACGGTGAAACTTTAACATGTTTTTCAGTTACTTTAGATAATAATAATAATGACTCTTTTCCAAATGAACAATATCTCGTCAAATTGATTTGTTCTCTAATTCTTGAGAAGATTTTTTTTTTTATTTCTTTTATCAGAAATTTGTTCGTTGACCACATGTTTGACCTGCCACTCAAGACCACACAAGCGACAGCTAGTTGTCTTCGCGAATGAGAGGAAGCCAAGTCAAGTTGTCTTTCCTTTTCGTTCTACAAAATATTTTATAGAGGATTTCATGTACGAGATTATCAATTGATAATTAATTCCTTTATTAGTGTTAATTAGAGACCAGATTAATTATTAAAAATATCATACATGTAAAATGTAAATGAAAAATTTGACAAAATGACCCTAAAAAGTTACTTAAATGCGCTTCAGCACATAAATTTAATTGTGAAAATGACTATTTTAAAATAGAGAAATGATTGGAAGAAGGAATTTGAGAGAGAGAATGGGGAGGGAATGATGTGACGGATTAACCAAAAAAAATAACAAAATTTATCTCTCTTCTCTCTCTCCTCACTTTTTATCTTTTTTTCAACCAATAATGTAGTGACACATCATTTTCTCCCTCAAATTTCCTCCCTCTATCACTCCTCTTTAAAATATTTTGACAAAATTACTCTCGTTGCGTAACACGAAGGGGATGATCGTCTCGCGAAGGAAAAACATGTGAAAAGTCTAGAATGATCGTGCCCTTCGCGTGACGATCGTGTCATTCGCGTGACGATCGTGCCCTTCGCGTGACGACCGTGCCCCTTCGCGTGACAATTGTGCATCTTCGCTTGACGATCGTGCCCCTTCGCGTGAAAATTGTGCCTTTTCGCTTGATGATCGTGCCCTTCATGTTATATGACGTGGGTAATTTTACAGACTTTTCTTTTGCGTTACGCAACGAATATAATTTCGTCAAAATATTTTGAAATGCTCATTTGCACACCATTTAAAACCTTTCCTGAAATTTTCCTGTAAATGAAATTAATATCAAAATATTTGATTTGACAATAATAATAATAATAATAATAATAATAATAATAATAATAATAATAATAATATTAATAATAATAATAATAATAATAATAATAATAATAATAATAAATACAACCAAACAAGGCCTCCAGATGATTTTAGGTGAATGAAACCAAACGTGCCTCTAAGAAAGAGAGTTCGAGGAGAGTTCCACTTCATCCCGATCCAATTCCATACTAAGAAAACGAGAAGAACAAGCTCCGATTCCATGAGAACGAACGAGAAACAGGGAGAGTGAGTGAATTTTGATTTGATAGCAAGTCTAAACACCTTCGGCGCTTACTTCTTCCTGTTGAAGCTCCGGTGTCCACAGCGGAAAGCTCTAGAATCGCAACAGAAGCGCTCGCCTGAGCAGACGGCGAAACCTCCAAAGCTTCTTTATCTCCTGGAGTAGAATTACACGTTGTCGCCACTTCCAGACACAGAAGGTATGTCTTGATTTGAAAAGGGGCAACTCTTCCATGCTTGAATCGCAGAGAAGTCGTAGAGAAGACGAAGTCCACTTGGTTCGAACTTCTTCATCCACTGCCGCTATCAGGTATGGCGTATACTCCCGGAAATACACGGTGATTAATTAGGCTACCGATTGATTAAGCACTTTAGACTATCTGAAGAACATGCTGTTTTGTTTTAGAGAGTTTATTAGAAGATGAAAGTTCAGTTTTTTTTAAGGAATTGACCTAATTGATCCTATGCTTGTGTTGATTAATCAAGAGATAATTTAAGAAATTGTTGACGAATTGGAAATTATTTGATGAGAATTAGTTTAATAGGCTAGGCGACTGACTGTCGTTTTGTTCTGGAAATGAAATTAGAATTATTTTGAATCTGAATTGATCCTACTTTGATATGCTAATTGATCATGGATATTGAGAATTTGGTTGAAGCATTAAATGCCTACTGTCATTAATCATGTTTGACTGCTAAGATTGTTTTGGAAATAGCCTCGAACAGTTGTAAGATTAACCTTGATTGATAATCATTTGGTTCAAAAGGAATCCATAGTCTAGGAATTGCCTTACACCTAAACTACAATTAGAATAGATTTGGTCTGATCATGTGCTGATGTGCCAAGTGGAAAGGAATTGCTCTTTTGGATAAACAACCTTACAACTTTCTTGAATATAGGGAAGTTTATTTATGGAAGTGGAGGTGAGAAAATGAGTAGATGATAGATGTTTCTTTTCTGGAAATGACTATTAGAGATCGGAAATTACGAGTTGCCAATGTTTTTGTGATGAGAAAAAATGGGAATGACATGATGATATTGAGAATTGAATTTGCGTGATAATTCTTGTACATGTTCTATTGCTAATTTGACAATTGGCACAAAACCATATAGGCCAAAAAACAAATTGGTGGTTACAAAAATCACTGAAGAAACCCCCAAAACAAAATAAATGCAAAAAGGAAGAATACCAAAAGAAGATTAATCTAAACAAAGAACTACCACTGTCCTGATCCCCAATAAGTGGAGCAGTTTTTGCTAGATGCAGTAAAATAAAAAATAACGCAATCTAGCCAAAGAGTTATCGTATTTGGACGGGCATAACCCACGGGTAACTAAACACTGAATCCATTCATCTTTAGTTTTATAATGGATCATATTGATGAAAATGGTCTCAATCTTGATGAAGAAAATGATGATGACGAATTTTATACTATGTTTTCCACTTTTTCTAGTTTTATAATGGATGATTTATATGTTTTGAACTTATATTTTTTTTGTTATGTTTTTCATTTTTTTTAAATTTATAATCTTGATATGCTCTATTTTCAAATAGCACTAGCTACGCCGTTCGCTGCACACATTATTGACAAGTTTATTTTGTGTATATTAGCCCTAAATTCTTGATTTATGTTATTTTAGTCCTAGTTTGTGTTAGATTTTATTTTCATAATTATTCTAAATATTGTTGTAGCCTTTTCCTTAGTTAATATTTTGGGAATTTAACTTTTCCTGTTTATTATACATTTTTTTTAGGATTTTTAGAGTTTATTTGGTACACTTAGTTTAGAATTTTATACTTTTTATAAATTGTTATTTTATTTATTTATACATATTATTATCTTATATAACTTAAGTGGTGGAGACTTATAGCTCAGTGATAGAGGCCAAAAACTTATGTTCTCAAGTAACGGGTTAGAGTCTTTACACTGGACCATTCAAGAAAAAGCTATATAACTTAAGTCTACAAAATAAAAAGAATAAAAAATAAAAATGAACTCATGTTATTTATTCAATTCTTTTTGAATCCACAAGCCTTAGTTTATTCTAAGTCCTCACTGATTCATAGAATCTACCATTTGTATTATTTATCTATTATTATTTACATTTGTATTATTTAAATGGATTTATTTAAATTTTATTTTTGGCCTATATAAGATTAACAATTGTTTTTGTAATTTTATTTTTAAAAAGGTTAATTTTTATTAAAAAGAGCGCAAACGATAAACATAGAAATTTGTTTTTATTGTAATTTTAATATTGAGCAATTGAACTTTTAATATTACATGTTGCATTTAGTTATTGGACAATGTTTAGATATTATTTTTTTATTAATAAAGCCTGTATTAACATACATAGGGTAAATTGTTCAAGACTTTACTTACAAATGTAACAAAAGAAGAGGCATAAAATATTAACAAGACTATTGTCGAAGAAATGGCACAATGGTACACAAATCCTTAAGCCCAATGATTCTTAGATGTAATCGATGTAGCAATGTAACAAAGTGCAAAATGCACCCGAGACCAATAATCAAATAATTTGTCGATGGAGTGATAATGAAACCAAGGAATTATAGTGGTTCGACAATATGCCTACATCCACTTGTCCAGGCTGGGCTTTCTCGACTAGAATTAAATGTATCTTATAAGAATTACAAACAAAGCTCAAAAGAATCAAATGTATCTTACAAGAATTACAAACAAAGCTCAAAAGAATCAAATGTATCTTACAAGAATTGCAATAAAGCTCAAATGGAAACTCTCGTATGACTTGTGTCTTTCTCTTGGGTTTTCTCTTCTTCTTTTTTTTGTTACCGGGATTTATTCTCCAGAGGAGGCTATCACATCCCCTCACTATCATGACTTTCATTTAAATCAGAGCGTTCTTAGTGGAAATCGAACTTAAAACCTTTAGTCTCTTAGGTAAAAGCCTTTGACACTTGAGCTACCCTGGTGGGTTAAGGATTTTACAATAGGTGAATGCAAAGAGCAGCCTAATGAGTCTCTTATATCACATTTAATGGAAATAGGGTCCTAATTTCATCACATTTGGCTAAGTATTGAGAGAGTTATGAGTTTTCTGCTAAACACAAATCCGATTAGGACTAAAACACTTCTAATCTAAGCTAAAACTATTGAGAGTTATGAAGGTACTATTTTGTATGTTTTCTTCAATGATATTTTGTACTATTGATCTCCAACATATGAAGCATCAATTCTAACAAGTATGATAGTTTGTTTAGTTCTGAGATAAATTGTAATCAAAAGCTTACTTCATTTTATTTTTCCTCACATATTGTGATACCTGGATTTCAAACAAAGGCCTCAATATAATGAACAATTCATTTGGCTGTTGGTTGGTATTTCCTTTTGGCTAAAAGCTTTATTTATATTTTTGCTAAGAGCTTTATTTGTGTTTATAACTAGACAACCTTCTTTGACCTGAAACAGAGTCTCTCGTGAGTCGTGACAGACTGGAACAAGTATTTACGAGAAGTGAGAATAAGGAGGAGATCTGAAAAAAAGGGCCATGGAACCCCCAAGGGGTATATTAAGCTCTTTATGGAACTTCATATGTTTCTTGCCCTACTTTATTGGCCTTCTGATTCTCGGATTCCTTAAAGGTCTCTCTCTACGTTTCCAGTCTTTTCTTTCTACTTTGTCTTGCCCCATGTCATGTACTTCCATTTTTTGTTAATAAAGTTTGTCTGTACCTCAATGTTTATTTCCTGATTTTGCGAGTGAATTATGAAATGATGACATTTTTTATCCTAGGTGGGTTCTGGTGATATGAGTGATATCTCACTTGGCTGGAATTAACTAATAATACAAGGTTCAATTTCAGGGATCATTTTGTGCCCAATTGTTTGCCTCATTATGACCATTGGGAACACGTCAATCATTTTGGGTCTTTGGCTATTACATTTCTTCTACACGTTCTACTCCCTTTTGAGGTGTGTGCCCCCCTCCCCCCACATCCCCACTCACTGCAATTACTTCAATCTTTTCATTTACTCAATTTGATATGACTTCTTTCATGTTTTCTAGATGTAAAATTCTTGGGCCAGTGCTGAAGCTTGTATACTGCCCGTGTATTTTATTTATTCTTGTGGTTTGGCTCCCCATAGGCATCATTGGGAGTTTTGTAAGTAGTGCAATATATGGTCTTCTAGCACCTGTATTTGCCACCTTCAAAGCTATTGGTGAAGGAAAGACAAATAAGTTTTTTCACTGTTTTTATGTACGTGAACTATGAATATGTCTCTAACTCTTCTTCTTTTGGGACCTCAGTCTGTTTCTCCAATTCTAACCATTCTCTTGCAGGATGGAACTTGGGACACAGTCAAAGAAACATTTACTGGTGTTAGGGATTTTAAGGACGTATGTCTTCATTCTTACTTATCATTTATGGAGGAATTACAAAGTCAAAAACCTACTGAAGGAAATTACTATGAGATCAGGTCAGTTCCATTTGCTTTGAGAACTTGACCCCGATTTGATTAATCTTAAACTGCTGTACCCATTTAAAATTTTGGCAGATTGCTATATCTTTTTGGTGCTATTGTAGCTGGGGTACTTGGATTCATGGTGGACTTTCTACTTATCTCACTTATTGCATTTGTCAAAAGCCCTTACATGTTATTCAAGGGGTGGCATAGACTGTTTCAGGATTGTATTGGCCGAGAAGGGCCTTTCCTAGAGACCTTTTGTGTACCATTTGCAGGTCTGGCTATTATCCTCTGGCCTTTGGCAGTTGCAGGGGCTGTCTTAGGGTCCATGACAGCAAGCATTTTTCAAGGTGGTTATGCTGCAGTAATTGTTTATCAGGTATATAAGACCAAATTGTGTCTTCTTTTTAAAACTTCTCTGATCCTTGTGTTTGGAATGGGGGTATCATCTACTATTGTTAGAGTTTTGGTAAAGAGAATGGGTTTTAGCCGAAGCCGGGCCCACGATGCGATAAAAGAAAAATCAGGACATTGTTGTGGTCTGGGATTTTTAGGGTACGGACCTTTATAAATATGGTCTTGTTAGGGTTTTCTTTTTAGTCTTTCTCTCTAATCTCGGTTATAACCTACTTTCTGACATATAATTAAAGTTTGCTCCTCTTTATGTGGTTTTCTTCTGACATGGGTTTCCACGTATATCTCGTGTTATTTACGTGATTTCTATATTATTATTTGTCGCCAATTTATAACAACTATTTTTTATTTTGGTCAATAACTAACAGGAGTCCTCCTTGTGGATGGGGCTATGCTACATTGTCGCCACATTGTCAATCTACGACGAGTACAGCAATGACATACTTGACATGCCTGAGGGCTCTTGCTTTCCTAGGTCCTCCTTTAAAAGTCATGACTGTCTCTTTAGTTTAGCTTTTCCTCAGATTAAAAGTTGTGGATGATTAAGATGTTGAAAATTCACGTTTCTTTTTAAAATAGGCCCAAGTATCGAAAGAAGACATCATCGTCGGCACAAGGCTCGCGAGCCTCTTCCTTCTCAAGGCCTGGCTCATTTCGAGGTCCTCCATCCCGAACATCATCATCGGTCAAGGTCCCCATGGTTGAACTGAAGCCGCTCGAGGTATATTCTTTTTTATGTTGCATGAATAGTTGAACTATTTTCTTTTTTGTTCTCTCTTCTCTTGATTATATCATGATATTACTAAGAAAATGTCTTTGTAGAATCTGGTCCAGTTAGATAGTTTGAGAGCTTTTCATCTGCTTGGGACAATTTTTTATTGTTCATCAATAAAATTACTATAACGAATTTTCGTATACAGTTACTGGATTGCTTGTTAAAGGAGTGTAAATATCACGGGGAGCAAATGGTTACTCAGGGAGTTATAACCCTCAAGGATGTCGAAGATGCAAAATTGAGTAAAGATGGGGGCAATATCATAAGCAACGGTTTACCTGCCTATTCTCTACTCCGAATACTCGTGCGATCGGCAAATTCCCATTCTGTTGGTATAGTCTTAGGTAAATAAAGTATTTTATTTTATTTTTATTCGGCTTTTGATCTATTCTTCAAAGACGTTCTTGCTACATGCAATAACAATATGTAGTGCTTATATTGGTAAAAACACAGATGACAATTTGACAGAGATAACTAGCACAAACAGAGCCAA
Organism: Impatiens glandulifera; assembly: GCF_907164915.1. Taxonomy (NCBI): domain Eukaryota; kingdom Viridiplantae; phylum Streptophyta; class Magnoliopsida; order Ericales; family Balsaminaceae; genus Impatiens; species Impatiens glandulifera. Next base: position 16,646,658 of record NC_061869.1, on the reverse strand, counting down.
AGATGTGTTCTGGGATTGGTTTCTGAATCCACTGTTAATTATCAAAGATCAAATCAAGGCTACAGACCTATCAGAAGAGGAAGAGGATTATCTAGATAAGCTAGTTTTGCTGAGTGGGGATAACCAGAGAATGAAGAAGTACACTCCACCACAATCTGAGCAAAAACGCGCTGAACTTGATGCTCTTGCTCGAAGGTATTTTTTGTTTTTATTACTATTATTCATGACTGATCAACGAATGAAAGAAGTGCATCACTATTTATTGTTTAGACTGCGAGGAATCACCAAGTCAATTTCGAGGTATCCGACGTTTAGACGTCGATTTGATGAAAGTGTGAAGAGCATATCAGAAGATCTTTCCAAGAAAAGGGAAGAGGGATTGCAAATAGTCCCAAGATCCAGGAGTGTTTTCATTCGGATGTTCAGCCAGAAACGACCTAAATACAAAACTGGCGATGGTTCGACGTTAGATCAAGATTCGGAATCCGTCACAGGGAGGAGAGACGACGTCGCTGATGTTGTATGATTTTAAATTATGTGATTCATTTACCACTTGCTTCATTTCTTATTTTTGGGTTGAGAAAGATTGCTTATGTTGTAATATTTAATGTAAATGCTTTCTTTTTATTCATAGTCTAGTTTCTTGTAATTATTTGTTATTCTTTCCCAGTTCTTCTGTTGCATTAATTTGTAATAGCCACAAGACAATACTCATCAAATAACAAAGTCTTGTAATTTGTATATCTTTTGGTTAGCATTTAACTGAACCAGTTGAGATCATTTGGTGTTTTTGGATTTGGCTTTCGGCTCGAGTTTTCGACCATTCTTTCACATTCGGAATACATGTTTCAATCACTTTCTAGTTCTTGTAACTATGTTTGCTTGTTTCAATTTTACTTCCTTTCCTGTTGTTGTTGAACAATTTCTTTTTTTCCTCCACTGCTGACTTATAATATAGTTTCTTTCTAGCAAAAAAGGAAATACATATAAGGATTCAGCCATATTAATGTTCTTGGGTAATTATTAATGTCTAGAGAATTGGGAAAAAAATATTATTTTGCTTCTTTCTTCACACTAAATTATGCATATAAAAAAATAGTCTAATAATAAATTTGTAATAATATTATTATAATATATAACATTCTATTATTATTATTATTATTATTATTGTGATAATATTCTTAATAATCTTGGGTGATCAATTGTGAATTTTAATTTCACTACAAATGTCTTCAGTTTAATATATAATATATATTTATTTATTTAGTTGATTATATATTCTACCTTAGTAAAGTAGACTTGTGATTATGTAGATAAATATAAGAATGTCCAATTTGAGTGTGAAATATTGCTTACATCAGTTCATTTGAGAGAGAAGTTTGTAACAATTATGCCATTATATCAAGAGAACAATACATTTACAAAAGTTAACATTTAATTAAAGAATGTGAGACTTGTAAATAAATGACAATACATTTACAAAAGTTAACATTTAATTAAAGAATGTGAGACTTGTAAATAAATGACATTATTGGTTCAATGTAATAATAGATTGTTTAATTGAATAATGAGGTAGATAGTCTTAAAAAGAAATAATATTGAAATAGAACTCTAAACTTATAATAGTTGATAAAATATATCATATAAAACCCAACCTAACATAATGTGTCTCAATTTGTTGCAATTCATTAACCTTCCTCCGTTTTCTAGAAATTATAATTGTTTTCATTTTCATCTTGTCTATAACAAGTTTTTTCTCGATTAATCTTAGATTAAACATAGTGAATCTTCTAAATGTTAGATCTAGTTGAGACTAGAACGATCTGACTCAAACAGAATTCCACTTAAAAGTTAAGTCAAATTAATAGACTTATAGTCATTACGTGAAACTTTATTCAAGAGAATATGTTAGATATAGTTGAGACTAAAACGATCTGACTCAAACAGAATTCTAATTAAAAAAAAGTCAAATTGATAGACTTATAGTCATTCCGTGAAACTCTATAAAAAGATAATAGAGATTATTAGTTAAAAAAAACAAGAGAAAGAAGAACCAATATCCTCTCTTGACGGTTCAATTTCAAAATAATCCAGTGACGATGGAGATGAAATTTCTATAATTTTTGAAGGGAGGCATAGACATAAGGATAAAAGTGTGTTTTTTTTCTTCTTTTAAGAAGTAATGATAAAAAAAATTAGTCTGAACTTACCAAAAAATAAATAAAAATGTCACATATACCCTATATTTTATATAAGAAATTGGATTTGAACAATGCAATTAATTTTAAAACATATTTATTAAAAGAGTTTTTAATTCTATTTATATGCATAATTAAATATTAACTAAATTATAAATTATTACTAATATACCATTCTAACCTATCTACATTTTATCTCATCATAATTTCTAAGCTTCATTCTCAACTCGTTCTTTCTTCCATTCGCATCAGCTTTTGCTCCAAGTTTATTGCTTCAGTGAAAGACAATTTCTTTCCATATTCACTTCACAAGGAAGGTGATATTGATGATTATTGATCCATAGAAACCATATACGGTGACAAAAATCACTTCTCGAAGGAAAATCGCCACTCACAGTTACAAACAGTTCGGGATTCAATTCCACTTTCTGATACGGTGTCAATACTGGTTAGATCTGATCTCTACACCCTTTCTTCTGATACAATTTCACAATTCCTGTTTCTCAAGTCTCCATTTGATCTTTAACAGCTGACGCAATCGGCAACACAAATCTGGCGGCAGATTTGTTCTTTATATTGTACCTTCAGCTAATCTGAAGGTATATTAGACGCTAGTATTTTCTATTAACAGATCTAACATCAACATTTGAATCTTTTCAGTAATCTATAGTTTATTGTAGGAATCATGTTTTGGAGGGAACGGGAGAGAGAGAACAAAGAGTCGAATGGTATACTTCCTTGTGGACAAATTCGAGTTCTTTTTGTTGGGGATTCAGGTATACTCGATTGTATTGGTGGTTTTCATGTTTATCTTGCATTTGAACATCAAGTTTTTATATAAAACCTCTTGATTTTATATAAAATTTGTTGGCTTGGGTTTGGGTGCTTGTAGATTCATATCCGGATACTTTTACATGTATGTTTTTAATGTATAATTAATCCAAGGAGCTAAGATTTGGTATTACTGGATTCTCACTGTTATATCCGGGAAAGTGTCACAAAGACATTGAAATTGTTTGATTGGTAATCTGTAAGACTAGCAAGTTGGTTCTTCGACTGACAGTCCCGGGAGCTGAGTGACATTCATGTTTATATATAATTAAATCTAACCCATCTATGCAATTAAAGTGTAGAAATATGCAGAGGATTTGTATTTTAGTTCAACTTTATTATCTTATATTGCTTTCTGCTGGAAGTTAATATTTCACATACAAACATCATATCTTAAGTCTAAATTAATAAGGTCATAAACCCAGAAGGGATTGCTGCATAACGAAGCATGGTAAACAAGCTGAAATGTTTTGTGCATTCTTTTCATCATGAAGTTTGTGCCATTGATTATTCTTTCTTCACATCCTTGTTAAATTTAATTGAATCCTGTTTATTTTTTGGGGTTGAATTATCACTCAATAATCATGGACAGTCATATAAATCAATTATTTTCAAACGTTGAATCCACTGTAGCAAACACATTAAGAAAATAACTCGCAAGCCCTCAGTACCGCTTGGTTAAAACATAAAACTAGTCCTATTGAGCTACAGTAAGTTTCTAAAGCACAAAATCTGACTATAACCATATATAATTTTTGAACATTAAAGCTTACATTAATTAGGTGTGAAATGCGATAAGTTGTTTGGGGTGATTGTTTGCATAAGACAATAACCAAATTGTTAATTCTATAAATCATGTCTGTTAATTACATATTTTATCTTTATATTTGGGTGTATGCATGATATTTTCTGTTTTAGTCAGGAAGTGTATGTTATGATTAATGTTACAAGTCAACAAAAAAGTCAGAGTTTAGCTCAAAATATATATCTTTTGTAAGGTTTTTGCTATCTTCTTAATTTGTAAAATGAATTATTTTATCAACTTTTGTATTCCGTTTTATCCATTTGTTTAGATTGGCTTCAATTTGAATAAATTTTGATCAATATGATTTTGTAAAGGGCTTGACTCCAGAAAATATTGTCAGATATCTAAATTATTCTTTATCAGATACTATATCCATCTAACCTAAATATTTTAGATATAATCAATGCAACTTTTGCATATCCAATGATTTTAAGTTACATACCTTTTTTACCTGACCTAACTGATACACTCTTACAATATAATTATTAACTGCTTCCTGCTGTTCATGCCCTTCCCCAACTCTTATTGCCAAAATAGACAATATACTGTTAGTGGTTCCCCAGCTCAGACTCTAATGACATCATCATCTCTCACAAGTTTGGCAATTCCTTAGAAGTTTATATGACATATGTTGATGTCTTACTAACTTGATCTTCTACATGATGGAAATTTAATGTCAAATATTTGTGTCTTTCTATTCTACACGATGAATAATACAGCAAGTGGATATGTTTTATGGTCCACGTGACATGCTTCCTGGCTTGGTTAACCAATGCTTTAGTATTTGGTTTTAAATTTTAGTTTTGACTAGTTAGGGATTAGTTACTTGAACCTGTCTTTATTTTCTGTTTAGGTCCACTTACCCATGTCTAAAGTGTCTGCTAATAGTTTTCATTGTTTGTTCAAGGCTGTTTATAAAGCCACCTTTGTTTGTCAATAAAGTTAGTTCATTTTCTCCCAATGCCACTCTAGCATTTTGCATTTCCTGACAGCAACATGGATGTAATAGGGGCAACTAAATGATCTTTCAAATTGGTATATGTTGGAGTTTGTTCATGATTGTAGAAAATTGTTGATATGATATTTAGTGATTGAACAACATGTTTATGTTGAGGTTTGGTGGCAGAAAATGGTTGATGTGAGGTTTATTTGGTGAACTGCTAACACCTGAGAAAACAGTTCACAACTGTGCTGTCTTGTAAATTTTTCATTATATATATATATATATATATATATATATATATATATATATATATATATATATATTCTCATCTTATTTACTCTTTTTGTAGGTGTGGGAAAAACTTCTCTCACTCACTTGATTGTAAAAGGTTCTTCGATTTCCCATCCCTCTCAGACAATTGGATGTATTGTAGGAGTCAAAGTAAGTTTTAAAATCTTCATCTTGTTGTTTTCACTGTTCTCTAAGGCTATGTTTGGTTGGTGTAGAATAAGAATTGGAGTGTCCAAGTTCAATTTTGTTTTTTGTTTTTTATCATTTTAAACTAAAGAATTAAAATACAATTCCAATGGAATTAAATATATGACTTTTATTCTTCAATTCCACCATATCCACTTAAGAATTGCAATTTCATTTTTTACAGTCCTGTTAAATTTTGGTCCGGTTATGTGTTGGACCAAAATAGTTTCAATGTTGCCTTATTAGAGCTTGGGTCCATTTTTCCATGTGTCTAGTTAACTCCTTTACGAAATCGACGACATGTTAAGGCTTCGGTCCAACACGGCAACATTTTTTTCAAAGTCGGTACTGCCTGTTAAAGTATTTTATTAATTTTGTGATTTTTATATCTTCGTGCTATCGTTGATACATGAAAAAGAGTCTCACTTTATCCAACTTGTTTTTGTGATTTGTATATATTAATATCATTGGAGAATAAAAAGAGATGTAATAAAAAAAAGTAGAAGATTAATTAGTTTCTTAGGAGTTATAATTGTATATTCTTTTCCGATTACTTCCAATTCTTATAGAATTGAAATCTGAATTCTAAATCTTATACTGATTCTATCCATCCAAACATAGCCTAAGGTAATTTCTTCTCTGACTGGTTGTAGAATGATCTTTTTGTTTCTTCTACTTATCAATACAGCACGTAACCTATGGAAATTCTGGTAGCTCTTCAAGTAGCATCAGTGGGGATGGTGAAAGAGATTTTTTTGTTGAACTTTGGGATGTTTCAGGACATGAAAGATACAAGGACTGCAGATCCCTCTTCTACTCACAAATAAATGGTAAGTTCTGAGCACTTTCCTGAAGTTCTCTGCAAGCTTTTGGAATTGGTGGAACCTGGAATCTAATTGTTATTCAATTTTTATTTTGAGTATCATCTATCTTCGTTACCAGCCTCACTGAAGTATTATTCAAATTTATAGGTTCTATCAAAACTACCATTCAAACTAACATTTTAAAATAATTTTTGCTTGTCTCTTGGTGTATTTTTCCTTGGTCTCTAGAATGATATTGAGCCTATTTGGAAACTCGTATTTTGTCACAATTACAATCCATTTGGAAAATCGTCAAAGTTAAAAATTGTAAGCGATATTTTTTGTGTGGTATAAGATTTTTTCCTAAGACTCATATTATTTTTTAACATGATCATGATTCTTGTGTTATTTTTGTTGCTTCATTTTATATAAAAATTATTTCTACATAATGATTCAAATTAAAGTGTTACATCTTTTTGCTTCATTTAGTATAAATATTTTTTATAATGATCTAAATTATTTTTTAGATCATTGTAATTTTTGACAATCATCATAAATGTAGATTTTTTTTTTGGATCATGATCAACATGAAGAAAAAGTGTATAACAAAACAGTCCATTATCAATGCATTTTAAATTCGGAAATAGGAATTTGCTTGTACTATTATTTTCAACTCATAAGTAGAGCTGTTGGCTTTACCTGTTCATTTTGAAAATCATTCCAGGCGTTGTCTTTGTTCATGATCTATCTCAAAGGAGGACAAAAACAAGTTTGCACAAATGGGCTGCGGAAATTGCAGCAACTGGGACGTTCTCTGCTCCCTTGGGGTCTGGAGGTCCTGGTGGTCTCCCTGTACCATATATTGTGATTGGTAATAAAGCAGATATAGCAGCAAAAGAAGGTACTTCGAAGGGAAGCAGTGGAAACCTTGTAGATGTTGCTAGACAATGGGTAGAGAAGCAGGGTTTGCTTCCCTCCAGTGAAGAACTTCCTTTAACCGATAGTTTTCCTGGTAGCGGAGGATTAGTAGCGGTGAGAATCTTAAGTCTAACATTAAAATGAGATATTTAGCTTTCTAGTGAGCATTCCTGGCACTAATATTACTTTTGGTTTGACACAAAGTTCATATGTTAATCCAATCTTAGTTGCATGATAGTTGAAGCTTTAATTTGTTGGTCTAGAAGTTAGTGGCTATGTTAGTTACCCATTTGGAAACACATTCTGAATTTATTTCCAAATGTGATCTCATGCGAATTCACATCCAAATGAGATACATGAAAGAAATTTATTACAATTTCTTTTATAGATCCGGATTCAGATCCAGAAAGTGTTTTCAAATGGGCTAGTTCCAAACGTGAGCCATTTAAAACATAATTTCTGTTTGTATCCATATTCAGATCTTGATGAGAAATAACCAATAAATTATTAATATGTTTATCACTAAGTTTAATTTTCAAACCTATTTACCTATTTAATATGTCTCACTAAATTTAACGATTTATGTTTTTGGATATGGATCCAGATGAAAAATCTTCAAATATATTTTTGAATCTGTTTGACTAATCTGTTTCCAAACGTGATAGAGATATCTTACCAAAAAAAATGTTTTCCTAAATGGGTTATCTCAAATTTTTGTGAGGTGCTTCCAAATTGGATGCATGCATTGTTTACATCATAAAGTAGGCATAAATTTATACTTTCTTAGTCCTCCCTAGCAGAATGTTACATTTTGAGGAATATGTGTATGCGATGAGATGCATATTTATGGTCACTTCAAGTTGATTTTAGTTGATAAAGATTGTATTTTCTATGCCATTTCTACCATTATTTGATAATTTTCTTCCAAATATATTTGTTAGAATCTTAACTACAGATGTTGACCTGTAACAGGCTGCCAAAGGCGCAAGATATGACAAGGAAGCAGTCATGAAGTTTTTCCGAATGGTCTGTTGTGTTCTTTTATGAATGTTTAGAAATTTTTTCAATATGGTCACCACCACCCTTCACTCAAAACCATTTCTTTCAGTTGATCAGGAGGAGATATTTTTCCGATGAGTTGCCTGGACCATGGTCTGCCAAAGTTCAACGACCATTGATGCAATCAAATGAAAAATTGGCTGACGATGATCATCTCTATAAGGGTTCAAGGTATGCCATCTTGCTTGTGATTGATCATTATATAAAGGAAATAAGCTTGTTTAGCTTCTCCAACTTTTAAAAATTTGCTCAAATTGTTTCCTCTCGGTATTTTAGAAAGAAAAAATATTTTACATTAAAGAATTGTGAAAATTGTATAGAGATGATTTAAAACCATATCGGAGTTAACATAAAGCTGATGACATGAAGTAATGTTGATCATGCTCCATAAATCTACATTTGTTATGTTATTCAAAAATCATGATTATCTAAAAAATAATCTAATCATTGTCAACAAAAAGTGTTCTATATTAAATGAAACAAAAAGTTATATTATAATTTGGATCATTATTAAGAAAATGAGTTGTATATGAAATGAAGCAACAATAACTACACTATAATCTTGATCTTTATCCAAATAGCAATCTAGAAAAAAAATTATTTACCAAATGAAAAAAATATAATTTCCAATTTTAACTTTGATAATTGTGACTAAATACAAGTTTTTTTTTTTTTTTTTTTTTTTTCTAGGCTCAATTTGAGTCATTTTTATGAAAGCAAAACGAGTTTGAGGAAGCAAAATCAATTTCTTCTACTTTTTTTAATAAATGAATTGTTTTTCTAAATTTTGTACTTAAACATTGCTTTTAACATGTCATTTTTATTTATTTAGCAGCTTGGTGGGGGATTCTTACAATTACAAAGCCCTCCCCCCTCTACCAGCTCAACGCAATTTAACGCCGCCTCCCACATTGTATCCTCAACAGCCAATGTCCACTCCCGATAACTATAGCATTCCAAGATTTACTATGATGGGGGCACAAGATATCACCAATACTAGATCTAAACGCACAGACATCAACGTTTGATTCCTCAACATTTCGAGGTGAGTAAATGAACGAACCATATTTCTATTGTAAGCATTGCGCCAACTCATTCTTTGATTCATTGTTCGAAACTTGTTTCACTATCAGCGTCAGTGTTTAATATTGTATCAATTAATATACCTATCATATATGATGGAAGATATAGTGTTCATTGTGTTTTGGGGATTTTGTGAGCTATTTGTTACAACATTGCATTATCTTAGTTCTCATTAGTGATCTCATTACCAGTGTAATCTCGACATTAATCTCGATGAAAAACCTTATAATCAAATTCGGAAAATATAGTAGTATAATTGATTAATGATTAAATAACCTCAAATTGTTAATTGCTCCAACTTGTTGGATAATTGTTTGTTTTTAATAGCTGCATAATTTTATATATTTTTGCTTTCATTGGCGATTCATCAATTTTGTACTGTGTTTATTTGGTACCATGATTAAAGTTTCATTGCAAAATATAATCAACAAATAGTGTGTGCTGATCTATTGTTGATATATAAATAATTCCAATTGTTTTTCAGATTCTAATTACCAAATGACACAAATTCTAAAATTTTAAATCTATGATGTTAGTGATTTTAAGTAAAATTGTAGTGGGTAGTGTGAGAATATTGAATTCTCAACCAAAATAACTAAATAATTTTGGTTAATTTGTAAAACAAAAATTGAAATTTTCAAAAATAAAACTTAAATTAAAATATATTAATATATCAAATAATCATTGTACATCCCACAACTTTACATTTCTTTTTATTAGTCAATTTAGTTGACATATACCTTATATAACTATCCATATTTTTTCATTTTATTACAACCATTGTCATTCAATTAATACACACAATTAAAAATCTTAATCCACTCACTTACTAGTCCCCATTCTCTCATTCTCTCTCTACTCAATTGAAAGTCTCTTTTCTTTAAATATCATTCGTGTTCGACATCTTCTCTAAATCATCAACTGATCAACGAAAGGAAGTCCAATTCATCTGTTATTCTCACTATGAGCGATATCGATTCAAGCTCGCATATTAGAATTAAATCAGAATCAGTCGATTTCTTGCTCGATTAATGGGTCTCTGAGAATATGCCGGAGTCTTGGTTACTTACATGGCCAGATTCGACGCTTGGTGGGTCCAAATCGCTTTATTTGCCAAATATGGAAAGTATTTCATCGATGATGGTTGAATTTTAGAGGCTTTGGCTCTGATATCCGTTAAATCGAACTCCCATTCGTCGATGATGGTTGAATCGGACTCTATGACCATAGTACTGGACACCGATGCAATGGAGAGACGTATATCAACTGTGGAAATTTTGTCTATTTATTGCCGTATCATTTTGTTGATACCAGAATATGCAGGTGATATTTGACTGAAATTATTTATTTTGAAATATGTGATGCCTTAGACATGTTTATGACTGAAATATGTGAGATTTTTTGGATGAATTATACATGTTGGGTTGATGAGTTTATGACTGAAATCTGTGATGAAAATATTTATATCACCGTTATGTTTACAACTAAAACATACTCCATTATTTGGAGTTATTTTGTATCTGTCAACATACAAAAATTGTCCTACATTCATTAAAAAAACTAATTTACTTTCATTTCTATTACCATTCCTTTACAAAAACTAACATGTACCCTCCATAAAGTGCACTCTCCATCTGATCAATAACTATGATAAGATCTTCCCGTCCATCTATCTTATTTGCTTCAATCAAATAGTCCATACATCCCTTTACTAAGTGTAAATCTACTTCTAGGGCATGTGGAATCATGCCTACCCTAACCTAAGTTGTGAATGTTTTTTTAATGTGCAAGAGCTTGTAGTAGTTATGGACTTTGTTTTGATGATTTCCACTATGCAAGCTTGTAAACTTAGAAACACATTATTTAGGGTAGTATGTGATAGTTCATTAAATGATGTTTGTACCTGCAATGATTACAATGCTCTAAACCATCCCAAATCATTAATGTTAGTATCAAGACTATTTGGTAGTTGAAATATAATGTGAATGTTGAATACTTTAATGTTTGCAGCAACCCTAAAATCTAGATCATCTTCCCCTTTATGGGGTCTAGCATTGTCTTGTTAGATTATGATATCCTTAAAGACAAAACTTGGCCACTTAGCCCTGGTAAGACCTGTAATTATGTCACTAATAAGACAAAATAAATATTTAGTCTTATTTAGGAGACTTATTAGAGTACAAGAGAAACTTTTAGAGTGTAATTTATGTTACTTGATTGATCAAGCAATCCTTTGTGACCTGCATTGTGATTGAATTCAAAGCTTTTACCTACTTGCTGCCCTGTTCTTTGATTTTCTTTTTGCTGAAACTGTATGTGTAAAAGGGAAAATCACAATTTTCCCATCAAATAAACACTCACCATTTGATGAATATATGGGTATAAAATATTTGCTTAGTACTCCCTCCCTCGCTAAACTTTACATTTGTAGTGTACTAGTGGGCATAATTTCTAAGAAATAATAATATAATATGTGTATTAGGTGGTTGAAAAGTGTGAAAGTAAAACAAAAGACATATTTGTCCCCAAAAGATTAAAATTAAACTGCATAAATTAAGATTCTCTCTTAAATTTTCCTTTCTAAAATACATAAAGATTTCTCTCTTAATTTTACAAAATTTCACATACTATAAATAGTCATTTTACAGCAATAAATTCATATTCAACCACTCAAAAAAATTTCCAACTCAAAATCAAACCAGTGATGAAATAAAAATTTAGTTTCTTTTGGATGACAGTAATGAAGGAAACCTCGAAGGGGAAAGTTTAAAAAGGCAGTTTCAAAATTTGTATACAGTCTACAAACAATCAGTGTTATCTGGGCAGTGGCAATGCAGCAACTACAAGCTGATATGCCCATATATGTAATCAATAAGAAAAGGAAAAGAGTTACAACAAACTAATTTGATAGTGCAAAACTACAAGACATTGATTTAGCCAAAATAGGAACATATATAGAAGTATTTCAAAGGAAATGAATGTTAATAAATCTTCAAATGCAATAAAACCATCATTCACATATGCAAACATAATTAGTAGAATAAAGTTTAACCTTGAATCATTATCAATTTGACTACTCACGTAATGTAATCAAATTTAAGAGCATGGAGAATACCATTCATATCAATGAAAAGTGGTTCAACTTTACAAAATCAAATCAGAGATATTATTTGTGACCAAGTGAGCCTGATCCATATAGGATTGTCTATGCAAAATGTTCATAACTAATGTTATATGTTCATAACTAATGTTATGTTCCTTTGTGTAGTGGCAAGGCTCATATATGCATCAAATGGTGAGTTTTTTTTTCTTGGAAAACAAATAGTGAGTGTTATCCCCTCTTCTAGCCTAGCGGCAAAAAGAGGTGGATACCAACCCTAAGTTCCTGGGTTCGAGCCCGTCGGGCGGCAAGTTCTGCGCCTGGTTAAATGATTAAGTGTGTTTGCGGGCTACATACTTAATCCGTTGTCCTATTTTTATCCCCTCTTCTAGCCTAGTGGCAACAAGAGGTGGATATCCTCCAGGCCTCCATGAGGTCCTGGGTTCGAGCCCGTCAGGCGGCAAGTTCTGCGCCTGGTTAATTGGTTAAGTATGTTTGCGGGCTATGTACTTAACCCGCGGGGAATAGTCGCACTTCATAGGAGAAGCGGAACCCAGCGTTCTCAAAAAAAAAAATAGTGAGTGTTTATTTTATGGAAAAATTGGGATTTTCTCTTTTACACCTATCGTTCTAGCAAAAAGAAAATCAAAGAACAGAGCAACAAGTACTTTATAGGTAAAAGCTTTGGATTCAATCACAAGATATGTCACAAAGAATTGCTTGATCAATCAGGTAACAAATTACACTTTAGAACTTTCTCTTGTACTCTAATGAGTCTCCTAAATAAAACTAAATGTTTATTTTGTTTAATTAGTGACATAAATGATTATAGATTGTGATGCGCGAGCGGCTTGAAGCAAACCTTGATATGACGCTGTTTAAAGTGTCTAAGGCTTATTTTGGAGAAAAGGACACAAGAGGGTGAACGGGATAGGATCCGGAGTATGTCAATTGCACTTCAGAGTGGATCAATGGGAAAGTTCTTCCTTGAGCGTCAACAACGCACGTGTGTCACAACGTGAAGAGACACAAGCGCTTTGCGAGGAGAACATGATGACCCTGTGTGACGAGGTGGCGCATCACGGACGTGTGATGGATGAGATGCGTGCACCTCAATGACGTGAGATGGAAGAGGTGCGCGCACAACAAGACGCTCTACAAGCGCATATGCACGCACAACAAGAAGCTCTACAGCGCAGATACGCACACAATAAGAGACTCTACAGGCGCTTATGTCTAGGATTCCCCCTCCTCCCCCATGTAGTAGTACGATTTGATTGACATTTTTGTATTAATATGATTTGAGACTTTTATAATTTAGAATTAATTTTTATTTATGAATTATCTTTTTTTCTAATAGTAGTAGAACAAAATATGAAACAGGTTTAATAAAAATAAAAAATGTGCCCAAAACCTAATAGCAATCAACAACGACGTTAGGGGAATGCCGACGTAGATAATTAATAATATCAACAACGATATTAGGGGAATGCCGACGTTGATAACTAACAATAAGAGAATAAAAAATGTGCCAAAAACCGAGAGCAAGGACTATCATCAACGGCGAAAGAGGGAATGTCGTCGCTATTAACTAAAATATAAACGACGACGTAGGCATAATTTTGTCGCTATTAGTCAATGCATAAGTGACGGCATAAGCACAATGCCGTCTCTATTAGTCAAAACATAATCGACGATGTAGCATAATGTCGTCGCTATTATTTAAAATTATTAGTGACGGAATCTCCCATTCGCCATCACTAATATTTTAATTATCAACATCGGTCTATCACCATCGAGAAAAATCATTGTCTTTTATCGACGAACTTTTTAGTGACGAATAGAGACGGTTTTGTTCGCCGACGCTAATATTTATTATCGACGGAAGTATGACTTTTAGTGACGGTTTATGTTGTCACTAATGATACATTTTTCACTTCATATAAATAAATTAATAATAATTATATAACTTATTTTGTTTGTAAAGTAAACTTTACAAATTTATTATTCCATTTAAATAGATGAGTTTACAACCGTTTAACGAATTTATATAAATTCTCGATTTTGATATTATCTTTTAACAGGAGGATATTAGAGATAAGTGAACTTATTTGTTAAAAAATATAAAATCTGATTTTGTAAAACATTAAATTAAAGATTTATTGGAAAAAGTTGATCAAGATTTGTTTTGTAGCTTTATTTAAAACTTTATATAAAAATTGTTTTATATCATCTACACTTGCATACTTTTATTTATTTCCGTCACATTTTCATACAAAGAAAACAAAATTATTTTAATTTTTTAATTTGATCAATTTAAAAAAGAAAAAGAAATTACAATTGTGATAATAATTATATTAAAATAATAATTTTCAAATAATATGACTATAGTAGTAAATAATTATAAGAAAGGGAAAACTGGTAGCCATGTTCCCTGTTGAAAGGATTTGAGTTGAAAGAAAGAAAAAAGAAGAAAGAAAATGGGGTTGCATAGTGAAAAAGAAAAAAAAGAAAGAGATAGCTAGAAAAATGGAGTCAATTGATATTATAGTCTTAATTATAATTTTAAGTGCTTACAAATAATTTAAGTTATATAGTCCACAAATTATTTAATGAAAATATTAATGTCACAATAAAAATCACTTGATATATATATTGTAACTTAATGATTAAAATGTTTACAATTTAAACAAAATATTGCTAGTGATGGATGGATGTGGTATAAATCCTATTAAATCTTTCAAAATTGTACACTTTAGTATAGTATTTTTTTTAATTGGATGAAATACTATTTGAGGTTTCAATTTGATATTATTTTTTTCTAATAAAGTTCGGAATATTGAATTGCGTATTTGACGTATCGTACTAATCACTATTTTAACTATTTGCAGCTATATTAAACGAACAGAACATGCATTTCTTATTTTGACATTTCTTACTTTGACCTCACATTTTCTTTCATTTAAATAATTTGTTACGAATATAAAAAGAATATTAAATTAAAATGATAAGAAGATGAAGAATAAGAGTTTATATCTGATCGCGAACAGATCTCTTAATCTCACCTCATACATACCATTCAAGTTCTAATGATGTCAATAATAATTTTTTCACTCCGACACAATTGGCCAATTATTTGATGAATCGAGATCAGATTATAAAGAATAATAAAAATTTTATGTCTCTAGTTAGTTGTTTGGTTGGCATCCCAGTGTTTGTTAGATCTGGACTAATATATATTATGGGTGGGAGAATGGTACTTCGATGCTAACCATAAAGGCAGTGATGGAATAAATTCATTTGTTTACACGTGTCAATATTTTTTTTCAACAATTAACTTACCTGAGAAAGTCGAACAAAGGTCTTCTGTAACCAAAATATGTCCGTTCCTCTGAGCACCCTCATAAGAGGGGTTAAAATTGTAATTTTTAATCATTACAACCCCTTATGAGGGACACATATTTTGGTCACTTACGACCTTGGCTCAAACTAACCATGGTTCACCATGACTTTTATTTGACATATATTGGATTTAAAAAAATTTTAGTGTAATTTTTTATAGTTAAAAATTGTTCTAATTTGTGACGAAAAAATTTCTTCGTCTTCTTTGAATCACCACCCCATCTTTTTCGAAACGCCTAATGCAATTCTTGCTACGATTCGTGATTCTCTTTTTATTCATAAGTTCATAACATTCAATAATAAAGGTAAAATATACAATCACTGGTGAAAAAGGGGTCAAAACCGAGAGTAAAAACTCTCGGTTTTGACCCTATAACTTTCGGTAAAGACACCTTACCGAAGGTTTTAGTAACTCTCGCCATCCCTCGGTATTGAATCTCTCGGTTTTTCCACAAAGAGAAAAACCGAGAGTTGTATGAAAACTTTCGGTTTTTCTCTTTGTGGAAAAACCGAGGGTTTTACAAATAACTTTCGGTTTTTCTCTTTGTGGAAAAACCGAGGGTTTTAGAAATAACTTTCGGTTTTTCTCTTTGTGGAAAAACCGAGGGTTTTACAAATAACTTTCGGTTTATCTCTTTGTGGAAAAACCGAGAGTTCTTATTTAACTTTCGGTTTTCCTCTTCGGGTAAAAACCGAGAGTTTTCTAATAACTCTCGGTTTTCTCCTTTTGAAGAAAACCGAGAGTTTTGTAATAACTCTCGGTTTTTACCCTAAGAGGAAAACCGAAAGTTTTCATATAACTCTCGGTTTTCCTCTTTTGGGTAAAAACCGAGGGTTTGTCATATAACTCTCAGTTTTCTCTTTAGGTAAAAACCGAGAGTTTTCTAATATCTCTCGGTTTTTCCATTTGAAGAAAAACCGAGAAATTTCAATATTACTTTTGGTTTTTTCCCGTAAATTTTTAAAAACATGCATATTATTTTGCTCGCAACCAAAACCTGTTCAGCCAAACCAATATATCAATGATAAAAGAAATGCAACATACATTAAACGATCACATTAATTGATCATTAACATTACAAAATTCGAAACCAAACTAATATTCTGAACAATCTGTTATAAATTCAACTACTAATGAAAAATGTTCATAATCGAAACAACCTTAGCTTGTGGGGGGAGGAGGTGGTTGTTGCCTCATAAACAATTCGGTTCTCTCCATTCTTGCGTTCATCTCTAACTTCTCCCTCTCCATTCTCTCGTTCATCTCTAACTTCTCTCGCTCCATTCTTGTCACTATTTCTTCCTTCTCGGCTTCCATTTCTTCCATTTTGCGCCTTCTTTCTTCATCCCTCTTCTACAGTTCCTCCAGCTTGAGCTTCATTATTTGATTCTCTTCTAACAATCGCTCATTGTTTCGCTGTGAACTGTTTCCACTTCGACGTTCCTCACGAAAGTGTGTGGGCCGGACGCCTGATCCCATTCCGAACACCCTCTCCGTCAATTCAAAATCCGATATTCCCGGTTCGTTACTAACAACCTCCTCCATCTCAGCCTGCACAATTCAAATAAAATATCATTTCTATAATAAAAAACTAGGCATATTCAATTCACTTACAATTTTCTCTTGCACGTGTTCGTCCGGGACGGGTGTTGGGTTTTCTTTTGTCGGTTTTGGGGTACGGGTCCTCTTGAATACTTCAATTACAGACGGTGCCCGTCCCATTTCAATCGTCTGTTGAAATAAATGATTTATATAATTAATAACAATCTTTAGATTAAGTTATTACAAATAATGTACTTACCAACTCGTCTTCAATTTGTGCAAACGGTCTACTTCCCGTTCGATGCGGGAATTTTAGATTCTTCCGGTTCTTCATATTTGTAGAACTGTGTCTCTGTATTTGAAATAAAAAATGAAGTTAGATTAATTAATATCAACTTTTATTTGAATTATGAAACCGTACCTTAAACGTTTTTGTGAAGAAATGGTTGCGACACACGAACTCCCAATCATCTCGATCGTAGTCTGGTGGAGGATTAGCCAGTACCGCCGCCTTGTCTCCTTTGTGGACACGGATATATGTCTTGTTCAAATCCGACCGCCATCTATCCCATATCTGATTGGCGTGTCCCAATCTGGTCTTTCGAAAAGACTCAATGTCACCATTAGTAGCTTCGAACGGATCCTGAAAAAAATAACATCCAAATATTAAAAATAATTATTTAATGACGTAATGTATAATCAAGTAATAAGTATTACCTTGATAGCAGTCCACAGTGATTCCAATTGGTTTGCACTTAAAGCCTTCCACTTTAAAAGACGGTGTGAGACGGCTGCGGGGTCCTGGATAATCGACCCCACATGTCTAGACCACCGTGTTCTTCCCACGTCTGTACCGCCTGGCCTCCCATCCTTCTCTCTAAAAGTTAGAGGGATCCTCGTCCCCGCTACCCTCTTAGACATCGCAATATTCTTGTTCTTCCCCCGTCTTTTGCGGGCAGAAGATTCTTCAAAATTATCAAAATCATAATTAGATATGTCAATCAAATTAAACACTAACTAATTTGTAAATGAGTTACCTGTCGATGATGGGTCGGGAGTGGAACCGTGCTCCCCCTCGACATCCTCCTCCTCGATAGGCTCCTCGAGACCCTCGTCTACTGCCTCATCGCTATCCACCATATCAGCAAATATGCTCTCTATAAACTCTTAGAGCTCATCATCGTCTTCAGCATCGTCTGTTCGGGGATGCGCAGTAGCTATCGGACCACATCAATAGGTGGTTGGTCTCTAGAAGACGATCATCGGAGCTTTAAGGACTCCGATTGGGCAAGTAGGTTTTGGTAGCTTTTATCCAATTTCTTGGGTGTCTTCCTCATACTCTTCCAAGTTGTTTTAGGACCTCCAGACATTCTTAATTCACACAATTAATAAAATTGAGTGAATAATTGAAATAAAGTAGTAATAAGAATAAATATAAAGTTAAAAACATAAATCTACCTAATTAATTAATCGGAACTATATGTTTGTAAACCGCGGTTTTATTTTTGTCACAATCTTCCAACCGGGTCGGGCTGACATATCAGTGGCGTAGAATACTTGTTTTGCTTGACTTGCCAATATATACGGGTCTTGACTTTGGGTTTTCAAAATTCGGTTTACATTTACACTTACGAAGCCATATTTATCCACTTTCACTCCTAGTTCCCCCGAGTGTGTATCAAACCACTTACACTTGAATAAAACAACTCGTTTGTGAGAATAGTATTGTACTTCGATTATATCCATCAAAACTCCGTAGTATGACATAGTTTCAGATCCGTTGTACCCCTCAACAACCACCCCACTATTTTGAGTTGTCAAACCTTCGTCGTGTTTTTCTGTACAGAATTTGAATCCGTTTACTTTACACCAAACATACATAGACGAGTACATACTTGGACCTTCTCCTAAGATCTTGAGGTCTCTTGATATGTCGTTAATTTCTGCTAAATGGGCGACCTATATATGTATCCGAAATAAAGTTGTTAAAATGAATAAAAAGAGTTAGGATATATGGTTTGTAATTTACTCACTCGATGCTTGAAATATGCGGCAAACGTTTCTCCACTGGACTCGTTGTTATAATCTCTGCAAATAGATCGAATATTAAATAGCAAACTCTTTAATGCTAATTAGTAACAGCAACATCGAATCTTACATGTAAAAAGGTTCTGCTTCGGGACAATTTTTCAAAATGTAAGAATGAGCTGTCACACGATCGATATAATCCAAGTTGTATACTTTTCCGTTAGATAGGTCTTCCAACGATGCAAATATTGAAATGCCCGAGATTTCAGGTTGTGCATTTTCTTGCTCTTGTTCCTCCATATACCCGACACATAAACTAATACTCTCATTAACAATATAGATCTCGCTTATAGAGGCTTCGGGGTGGTTATTATTCCGCAAATATCTTTTCATTGTACCCATGTAATGTTCAAACGGATACATCCATTGATACTGAACAGGTCCTCCAAGCAAAGCCTCAAACGACAAGTGAACCGGGAGATGCATCATGATGTCGAAGATTGACGGCGGAAAAATCATTTCAAATTTGCAAAGTGTCAATGTAATATCCATGTACAATTGTTCGAGGTCCTCTTGAATCAACTCTTTGAAGCACAACAACCGAAAGAAACGAGACAAATTTACTAACGCATCATACACATTCTCTGGAAGTAATCCACGAGTTGCTAAAGGAATAAGATATTCCAATAAAATGTGACAATCATGACTCTTTAATCCCGAAATCTTTTGCTTCTCCCGAACTGTCCCACTTGTTTGGTCGACTTTCCATCTTGAAAGACCGCAAACTCTGCAAAAATCTTCGTTTATGTCATCTTTCCAAAATAGCATACAGTTGTTCTTACATGCGTCTATCTTGTCATATTTAAGCCCGATATCAGTAATGAATTTTTTACTTTCGTAGTATGAGTTTGGCAATTGAGCGTCAATCGGTAATATGTAGTCTTTAAGCACACGCAGCAACATATCGAACGAAGAATTCGTCCATTGACATACATTTTTTATGTGAAGTAGTTTCAGTAGTGCCGATTATTTCGTTATTCGAGCACCTTCATACAATGGTCGTTTGCAATCATCAAGCAATTTATAAAATCTATGCGCATCTTCGACTGGTTCATCGTTGCTCGGGACGTCATTAACGTTGGGGAACATATCATTTATAAATTCGTGCATATAACGTTCTTCATTGACCTCTTCATTAACTGTATTATTCATTTCCTGTCTCGTATGGTTGAAATCCGGAACGGCATCCTCCGACTGATCATCGTCATCATCATCATCATCATCGAAGTCATCAGCATCTTCATCGACATCGTCATTAACCACTTGAGTAGTACGTCTCTTTTCTCCATGAAAATACCAATACTCATAATGAACATTTATTCCATAAACGATGAGGTGAGTCTTCACTTCGTCTATTTCCATAAACGACGTGTTCAAGTATTTCACGCAGGGACATTTCACGGTTTGTCGGGATGTACTCCTAACAGCATACTCGAGGAATTTGTCAACACCTTCCTCGTAATCTGGATGATCTCGACGTAAGGTCATCCATCTTTTATCGGGTACTTCCATATTTCTAATAAAATGGAAAACAACCCGCATTATTATTTACTTATATTTGTCTAAATTAATTAGGCTTACATAATGCTAACATAATTTCTATCTAATCTATCATTATCCAACCAATAATCAATTTAATCTAACATTATCGAAGCCCAATTCCACCTAAACAAACAATATTTCATTCATATACATTTCAAACCTAATCTAACATTATTTCATTCATATACATTTCAACAATATCTAACATTATCCAAGCCAAATTCCACCTAAACAAACATTAATATGTCATTCATATACATTTCAAACCTAATCTAACATTATCCCAACCAAATTTCACCTAAACAAACAATATTTCATCATAAATATTTCAATCCTAATCTAACCTAATCCAACCAATCTGGCACGGGAGTCCTCAATCTGGCCTAATTCAAATAACCAATCATTATTAATCTAACCAATTTTTTAAACTAATCAAACCTAGTCAAACACTATTTCAATCATACATAATTCAAACAATTTAATTCATACCTAAAATCCAATATAATCCTAACAACATAAAAATCCTTAAAAACTGACCTTTTTTAGCAGTTGTGGCGGCGACGGTGGAGAGGCGCGGGGACGGTGGAGGAGGCAGCTGAAGGTGGAATAACCTCGGCGATCTTCAAGAGACGGATGGTCCTAATCCAAAATCAGACAAAATCAAACCATGTAATGTAACTTAAATTCGACATGAATCCAACATTAATCAAACAATTTCACACCAAATCTAATAACCAAAATCAAATCTAATCCAAACAATTCAATTCTAACATAATCTCAATAACTATCAATCAAACCAAATAACCAAACCTAAACCAAACTCAATATAAACAAAATTTTAAAATTAATCAAACCTAATAACCAAACCTAAATCAAAATCAATAACCATTAATCAAACCAATTAACCATACATCAATCAAACCCAATATAAACCTATTGTTAACATTAATCAAACCAAAATCAAACCTCAATCAAACAAAAATCAAACATAAATCAAACCAAAATCAAACCTCAATCAAACCAAAATCAAACCAATCTTAACTAAATCAAACAAAAATCAAACCTCATTCCAACCAAAATCAAACCAATCTAAACTAAGTCAAACAAAAATCAAACCATAATCCTAAATTAAACAAAATGTAACATAAATCAACCTAAATCCAAGAAATCCAAACCAAATCTCACATATATAACATTAATCATTCAAACAGATTCAATCAGATTCAATAATAAGATTAATAATTCCTAATTCTAACAAATCCTAAAAACTAACCCTAAAATCTAACATATATAACACTAATATATATAAATAAACCTGAAATCCAAGAACTGACCTTCAATCGTCGGCGGAGGCTGGCTGAGGCGCGGCTGAGAGCGGCAAAACTTCAATCGGATCCGCGGCAGATCTTCGACCGGTGGCGGCTTCAAGATGGCGGCGTCTTGGCGGCTTCGTTTTCTATGGGGCGGCGTCGTCTTCTTCAGGATCGAAGGGTGTCGTCTTGGCAGACGGTGTCGGCTGAGAGCGGCGTTGGCGAAGAGAAGCGGCGGGAGAGAGAGTAGGATCGAAGAAGAAAAAACGGGGAAGAAAGAAAGAAGGGTTTTTTTAATTAAATAGTTGATTCCCGAGAGTTTTATGAAAACTCTCGGAATTTAAATATCCAAAACCGAGAGTTTTCATATAACTCTCGGTTTTATGAAAATAATCAAAAACCGAGAGACATAAGAAAACTCTCGGTTTTTGGATATTTAAATTCCGAGAGTTTTCATAAAACTCTCGGTTTTGATTATTTGTATACATTTTTACTATTAAAATTAAATACACAAAACCGAGAGGTTTTAGTAAATCTGTCGTATTTTATGCATATTTCCGAAAGTTATTTATTTAACTTTCGGTTTTAGAACATGATAAATTGTTAAATTATTTGGATTCTCACTTTCTAATAACGTTGAACAACATTAATTTAACACATTTGATATCCTTAAAACATTTCTCAATCCATATGATCAAACATTACACAAATACATAGAATAATCCTACATAAACATTCATATACACTTCTCTTTATGATCAAACACATTCTTGAACATTTTAACATTAAACACAATCTAAAATTTTAAAATAAAACACACACTTGATAATATTAGTTAGGAGTCTAGATTATAACCAAAAAAACCAATTAATTTAACAATTTGGGACATATTAATTCCGAGAGTTAATCATAAAACTCTCGGTTTTTATGGGTATTTCCGAAAGTTTTACTCAAAACTCTCGGACTTACCATGTCACAAATTGTTAAATTAATTGGTTACTAATCTTCTAATGACTTTGAACATTATTAATTTAACACATTTAATACCTTAACACATCACATAAGCCATATGATCAAACTTTATACACATTCATGTCATCATATATAAACACAAACATATAAATACACTTCTTTATATAATCAAACACAATCATAAACATTTTAACATTAAACCCAATCTTAATTTTTAAAAAACAACACACACTTTATTAAATTAATTAAGATTCTAGATTGGAGTGTATCAAACAAATAATTTTCCAAATTATGATTTGGTAACACCGAAAGTTAATAGTAAAACTTTCGGTTTTTTGCGTTTCACCGAAAGTTTTAAGGAAACCTCTCGGTTTAAACTAGGGTCAAAACCGAAGGTTTATTTGAAAACCTTCGGTTTTTACCCTTTCCCATACTTAGAAATTTTTTAGATTTTTTTGAACAGGGGTCAAAACCGAAGGTTTATTTGAAAACCTTCGGTTTTTACCCTTCCCCATACTTAGAAATTTTTTAGATTTTTTTGAACAGGGGTCAAAACCGAAGGTTTATGTGAAAACCTTCGATTTTTACCCTTCCCCATACTTAGGTTTATTTGAAAACCTTCGGTTTTTACCCTTCCCCATACTTAGAAATGTTTTAGATTTTTTTGAACAGGGGTCAAAACCGAAGGTTTTCACATAAACCTTCGGTTTTTTTACCCTTCCGCATACTTAGAAATTTTTTAGATTTTATTAAAGTAGGGCCAAAACCGAAGGTTTATTTGAAAACCTTCGGTTTTTACCCTTAGAAATTTTTAGATTTTTTTAAACGAGGGTCAAAACCGAAGGTTTTCAAATGAACCTTCAGTTTTGGCCATGCTGTTTTTTTTAAAAAATGCGATGAAAAGTAAACAATAGTAAAATATAATTCATTAACAAACTATTATAACCAAACCAAACATAATAATAGTTCATGAATATTAAACAAAACACATAAATATATTGTCATAGTTCGTACGGAAAAACTAATAAACACATTATAAATCTAGAAATTATTAGATGGGGTGGGAGGAGGGGGTGGTTGATTCAGTTGACTCCTCAACACTACAAGTTCCTGTTCGAGATTCTCTAATCTCTGGGCTATTTCGGCCCTGTCCGCTTTAATTTCACTGAGCAAACGGCCTCTTTCCGCATCCCTTAATAAGATTTGTTCCATTTCCAGCGTCATCTGTCTCACCTCCTCCTCACGTGCCGCAATTTCTGATTGTGCTATCAGATTCTGGTAACACGGATGCAGTTTCTCCGGTGTACGCCGAAGTCTCTTCCATGATGAATCACCCATATCCTAAATGTATTTCAGATATATGTATATATATTAATCAAACAAAATAACGTAAACTGGCATAAATATCTAGATAATATATATATAAACTTAAGAAATCTAAATCTCATAATAAAAAAAACCAAATGAAACAAACCTGAACGAGAGAAGAGAGGAACCGGCGTGGAGGAGGGAAGGCGGCTGCGGCGCAGGAGAGAGAGAACAGAGAGATGACGGAATGAAAAAGAGAAGGGTTAGGGTTTGTATTTATAGAGGTAGATGGCGAAGGTTTTAATATAACTTTCGGTTTTGATATTAGTCAAAACCGAAGGTTTATTAAAAAACCTTCGGAAATAACCATTACCAAATTTAGAATTTTTTTTAATTGAGCAAAACCGAAGGTTCTTTGTAAAACTTTCGGAAAAGAGAATTTCAAAAAAGGTAAAACCGAAGGTTCTTTGAATAACCTTCGCGATTAAAAATCCCCGGGATTTCAAAACCGAAGGTTTTTGTAAAAACCTTCGCCATTAACCCACATCCAACACTTAGATTTTTTTTTTTGTTTTTTTAGGAAGGTTAAAACCGAAAGTTCTATAAAGAACTTTCGGTAATAATCAGTAAACCCGAAGGTTATACACCCCCTCGGAATCTATTTTTAATACCGAAGGATTTGTTCCTCTCGGGAGTATTTAGGAGAGTTTTATAAAACCTTCGGGAAAAACCGTCGGTAAAAGTCCTTTTTTTACTAGTGAATTCTATTTAAGCCAATGTTGATTTAGGTTTATGATTTCTATCATTAAGAGTTGCATTTCATTTATGCGTCCCCTAAGTTTTCCATTTTTCAGAAGAGATTGAACTTTATGTAGTAATAGTACCAGTTTGTTTATCTCTTGTGCAACACATTAAACTATTTAAGTTACCTATTTCAATTTATACACAATTCATCACAAAATTCATGCAAATAATTCATTTTGTTACCTTCTTCTTTACAACCATATTTGTGACTTCAAATCCCCATATTTGTGACTTCAAATCCCGCACTAAACTTTCCATTATTAAAAATTTAAAAGCAGTAATCCATTTTTTTTTCTAACTTTTCCTAAGTTTGTACATTACATATATATTATATTTATCAATCATATATTTTCATGTGGCCAAAAATTAATCTTCAGATTCTATTCAAGTTTGAAATTATCGTTTTCTAGCCGAATTCGAATGTTCGATAATATTTCGAACCAACGAACCCAAAATATTTTGTTCGATTGTTTACAAGCCGTCGCTCACGAACTTAATTTTAATATTATATATTGTTTTTGTTTTTTTGTTATATTACATATAGTTTATTTCAAATATGTTCACATTAGAGTTTAAATATTTCAAATCGAACTTGAATTTGAATTATTTCGAGCTATAGTTCGACATGGTTCGAATCAAGATTTAAACAATCAGAATCGAAATCGAGTTCAAACATTATTTCGAATTTAATGATATTGATAAGAAAATAAATTATTTGAATGAATAAGTTTAGGATTATCACCTAGCCCCTACCAGTATTACGGTTAGGCTAAGAGTCAAGTTGGTTGGAGCCCAGCCTAATTAGGATTGGCCATACGGTAAGGCTATATATAATATTGTTGTTAATGTATATAATATAATAATATATTATATTGATATATTATTATATTATACAATATAATATATTATATTATTATATTGTCTTTTATACCATTAGGGTATATTTAATTATTAATAGACATGGGCATGTATGTATAAACAATTTAGGGTTCTAGGCTAATTACTCCTATATAAGGATTGTTTGTAAAAGTTGAATATACAACACTTAAGATTCTTAAGACTTTTTCCTCTTTAGCAAATATCTATTTTCCAGAGTTTCATATCTTCATAACTGTTTTTAGAAAGATCCAATAGTCAAAGTCAACATTTGGTATCAGAGCTAGATTGAAGAACATGTCGTTGACAAGATCAACCAAAGATGCGGCGACAATGAAGATTGGAAGAGAAGGGAACGTGACGCTCTCTTATCCGTTACTCACGAAGAGTAACTACTCGGTGTGGGAATTGAAGATGCGGGTAAACTTACAAGCACAAGGAGTGTGGGAAGCCGTGATGCTCGAAGATGTCGACGAACGAATGGATAACCGAGGTCTTGGAGATAACCGAGGTCGTGGCAAAGGTCAAGGTCAAGGGAGAGGTTGTGCAGAAAGCTCACCTCAACAAGAAGATACCAAGCCCCATAAAGACAAGGGCACAATAAAGTGTTACGCTTGTCAAAAGTATGGGCACTACGTGTCTAAGTTCCCTAACAATAGGTCTGACGGTGAGGCAAACCTCACTAGCTTCTATGATGAGGAGCCAATATTAATGTTTGCTGAGGTAGTGACGAAAGCTTTGCCTGAAGATGATGTTGTAAACCTCATTAACTTCTATGATGAGGAGCCAGTATTAATGTTTGCTAAGGGAGACGAGAAGACAAACCTTGAAGAGTTCATACAAGAACCATCCAAGGAGGAACCAGATATGGTGTTGTTCAATAAAGAGAAAGTCATGGAGAAACTCCTTGCAAATGGCGATGAGTGTAATCACACCGATGTGTGGTACATTGAAAATGGAGCAAGCAACCATATGACGGGCTATCGAGAGAAGCTCAATGAGCTCGATGAGAAAATTACCGGAAATGTGAAGCAAGGTGCATAAGTTTCCTAATCCAGCTTGCGGTAAAATCTATGTGAGAAGAGATGCCATATTCGAGGAGGAGAAGAAGTGTGAGTGGTGCAACAACAACAAGCTCGTACAAAATTTCGTGGAGTTCGGAATCCTATGAAATATTTATGAGGAGGCACCGCTAGTAGAGATGAATCTTGATGAATTATTGTTACTCACCACCGACGAGCCAACAATATATCACGAGGCGGTAGTTGAAGAGTCGTGGAATGAGGCCATAAACAAAGAGCTCGAGTCTATTAGGAAGAATAAGACATGGGAGCTCACCGACTTACCACCCGATCACAAGACCATCGAGTTAAAGTGGGTTTTCAAGTTTAAAAGAGACATCGAAAGCAACATCCTCAAGCACAAAGCGAGATTGGTAGAAAAAGGCTATGTGTAGAAGCAATGTAATGATTTTGAGGAGAACTTTGCATCGGTGAAAAAACATTACACAGTCAGGTTAATTCTTGGTATCGAGGTGGACCAGAGAAAAGATAAAATTGAGGTGAAGCAGGAAGCTTACGTGAAGAAGGTGTTGAAACAGTTTGCAATGGAGGATTGTAACTCGAGCAAGTATCCTATGGAAGCAAAGTTGCAGCTCGGAAAGGATGTGGAAGGAAGCTTAGTGTATCCGAAGGAGTATAGGCGCATCATCGAGTGTCTCAGGTACTTGACGCACACTCGACCCGATATCTCTTATGTAGTTGACATAGCGAGTTAATACACGGAGAAGCCTACCACTCTACACCAACATGCAGTAAAACACATTCTTCGTTACGTGAAGGGAACGACGAATTATGGGATTTAGTTAAGAAGAGGACGAGAAGTTGAAGAACTCGTTGGTTTTACTGACAGCGACCTAGCCGGTGACATAGACGACAGAAAAAGTACTGGAGGGATGGTGTTTTATCTCAACATGAATCTGATCACGTGGCAATCTTAGAAGCAACGAACTGTTGTTTTATCTTCATGTGAGGCGAAGTTTATGGCAGCTACTGCAGCGTCGTGCCAAGGACTTTGGCTAAGAAACTTGTTGAGCGAGGTGCTCGGATGCGAGCCAAGGCCGGTAACCCTCTATGTTGACAACAAGTCCGCAATAGCATTAATGAAGAACTCGGTGTTTCATGGACGTAGCAAACACATCGACACTCAGTTCCATTTTATCCGTGAATGCGTCGAGAATCGACAGGTCGTTGTAGAGTTCGCAAGCACTAGAGAGCAGCGTGCATACATTCTCATTAAGGCACTAGCAAGAGTCAAATTTGTAGAGATGCGAGAGCTGCTCGGCGTGAAGAATCTCGAACCAAATCAAGCTTATGGGGGAGATTGTGAGTTTAAGCATTGATTGTCAGAAAATTGAAAGTTGTAGACCTTTATTGATGTTAGTGTATATAATATAATAATATATTATATTGATATATTATTATATTATACAATATAATATATTATATTATTATATTGTCTTTTATACCATTAGGGTATATTTAATTATTAATGGGCTTGGGCCTGTATGTATAAGCAAATTAGGGTTCTAGGCTAATTATTCCTATATAAGAATTGTTTGTAAAGATTGAATATACAACACTTAAGATTCTCAAGACTTTTTCCTCTTTAGCAAATACCTATTTTCCAGAATTTCATATTTTCATAGCTGTTCTTAGAAAGATCCAATAGTCAAAGCCAACATTCAATAATAAAAGTAAAATATACAATTCTATTTAAGACAATGTTGATTTAGGTTTATGATTTCTATCATTAAGAGTTGCATTTCATTTATGCGTCCCATAGGTTTTCCATTTTTCAGAAGAGATTGAACTTTATGTAGTAATAGTACTAGTTTGTTTATCTCTTGTGCAACACATTAAACTATTTAAGTTACCTACTTCAATTTATACACAATTCATCACAAAATTCATGCAAATAATTCATTTTGTTACCTACTTCTTTACAACCATATTTGTGACTTCAAATCCCGCACTAAACTTTCCATTATTAAAAAGCAGTAATCCATTTTTTTCTAACTTTTCCTAAGTTTGTACATTACATCTATATTATATTTATCAATCATATATTTTCATGTGGCCAAAAATTAATTTTCAGATTCTATTCGAGTTTGAAATTATCGTTTTCGAGCCGAATTCGAATGTTCGATAATATTTCGAACCAGCGAACCCAAAATATTTTGTTCGATTGTTTACAAGCCGTCGCTCACGAACTTTTTTTTAATATTATATATTGTTTTTGTTTTTTGTTGTATTACATATAGTTTATTTCAAATATGTTCACATCATAGTTTAAATATTTCAAATCGAAGTTGAATTTTCATTATTTCGAGCTATAGTTCGACATTGTTCGAATCAAGGTTTAAACAATCAGAATCGAAATCGAGTTTAAACATTATTTCGAATTTAATGATATTGAAAAGAAAATAAATTATTTGAATGAATAAGTTTGAGATTATCACCTAGCCCCAACCAGTATTACGGTTAGGCTAGTAATTGAGTCATTCATTTGTTTTACGTGTCAATCTTTTCTCTCACCATTAACCCACCTGAGAAAGTATAAACTTAACCATAACTTAACCGAGTCCGTGTCCCTGTGCACTGTTACAAATGTGATTATAATTAAATTGTTTTTTTAATCATTACAACCCCTTTGTGAGAGGCATAGGAGCATATGTATATTTTGGTCACAGAGCACCTTAGTTCAACCTAACCATGGTTCACCATGACTTTCATTTGACATACATTGGGTTTTAAAATTTATTAGGGTAAATTTTTAGTAATTTTTTTTTTTTCTAATTTGAGAGAAAAAAATTCCATTATTCGACGCCAACAGATCTTTTTCAAATCGCCTATCGCAATCCCCGCTATGATTCATGATTCTCTTTATATTCAGATCTTCATATCATTCAATAATTAAGGTAAAATATACAATTCTATTTAAGCCATTGATAATTTAGGTTTATGATTTCTATCATTAAGAGTTGCACTTCATTTCTGCGTCGGCTAGGGTTTCCATTTTTCAGAAGAGATTGAATTCTATGTAGTCATAGTACCAGTTTGTTTATCTGTTGTGCAACATTAACATATTTAAATTAATCTTCAATCAATATATAATTCATCATAAAATTCAAACAAAAATTCATTTTATTTCCTCTTTCTTTACCACCATATTTGTGACCTCCCTCCTTAAAGTAGTTAAAAGTACCACACTAAACTTTCCATTATTAAAATTAGTAATCAATTCTTTCCTAATTATGTACATTCCATTCAATCAATTTTGATCATCTATATATATATTATATTTTTCAATCATATATGTGCATGTGGCCAAAAATTAATCTTCAGATTCTATTCGAGTTTGAAATTATTAAATTCGAGCCGAGTTTAAATACGTTCGATAATATTTTGAACCGAACTCGAACGTAAAATATTTTGTTCAATTGTTTATGAGCCACTCACGAACTTTTATTTATTATTTATATATTGTTTTTGTTTTTCATATATTAGATATAGTTTAATTCAAATATAGTCATATTAGAGTTTAAATATTTCAAATCGAACTCGAATTTAAATTATTTCGAGCTATAGTTCGACATGGTTCGATTCAAGGTTCAAACAAACCAAATTTTATTGAATTTTTTATTATAACATTTTTTCAAATCTGCATACCTTATTAAACTATTTTGTAGTAGACAATAAAATTTTAACACCTAGTAAATATTGACAACAAAATAGGTAGCCAAATTATCAAACATCCTAGACCTAGCATGCATGAATGGTTAGGAAAATAGCAGATAGATATACTCCTATTATTTTATTTTTTTATTTTTTAACTTAGAAAAAAATGATTTTGTGAGATCTTATTAATATTTTATTTTATTATTAGCTTGAGTAGTTTATAGATTAAAGTCTATAAATAGTCCCCCAAAACCCATGGGAAGAAATCAACAAAAACAACTTCTCTCTATATCATCATCTAATATTATTAAAAATGCAAAATACTGATTTACAGAAGCTGGTGAATCAAGTGGAGATCAAATCGGACGGTGATGTATTTCATGAAATATTCAGGCAAAGGCCTCACCACATCTCCACCATGTCTCCTTCATTGATCCAAAACGTTGATATTCACGATGGTCATGAAAAAAGAAACTACTTATCACCTATTTGGGAGCTGTAGTATAGCATTGGAAATTTGGGACAGATTTTTTAAAAATCTGGAGCTGATCAGTTTCCCAAAGGAATGGAAAGAAATCAATGAAGCAACACTACTCAAAGCCAAAAGAAATAGATTCACAATAAACGTATTCAAGTGCGGCTTTGGAGCAGTAGTTTACAACATTTAATAGGAACGTAATGCGAGAGTCTATGACATAACCCGTAAAAGTGTTGTAGAATTATGGAGACACATAGTCTCGGATTGTGGTGCACTTGCGGGAACATGGAGAAAAGTTCCAAGTACGGAGCATAATTGGAATATCAGTAAGAATTGGAA
Source organism: Impatiens glandulifera (assembly GCF_907164915.1). Taxonomy (NCBI): domain Eukaryota; kingdom Viridiplantae; phylum Streptophyta; class Magnoliopsida; order Ericales; family Balsaminaceae; genus Impatiens; species Impatiens glandulifera. The sequence goes on along the minus strand of NC_061869.1, from coordinate 16,615,040 downwards.
TTTACCGTTTAATGAAATCATTAGAAACAAAAACATTGTAATTAGATTGTTCATTTACGTTTTTTCTTTTATTCAAAATGATACGACTTCAAAATCATTCTAAGTCTGTCTACAATGATCTCTTAAACTAGTGAGATTTTTTCCCATTTTTTGGAATTTTTAATAAAATGACGCTAAGTTGTTTTCCCCAAAAAAAAAATCAAGTAGGATTCCATTCTTTATTAATGTTTGAATTCTTTCTTTGGATATATGATCCAATCGTTTATGCCACAAAGAAGTAAGAAATTCAATAATGAAACCTTGTTTTGTATCATCATTAACATCATGATGAACAGTTAATATTTTTCAGCAAATATTTAATCTAACTATAATTTGTACAAAATATTCTCAAGGATACCCGACCCAACAAAAAGGTTAAGCTAAGACAAACTAAAACATCCATTTATACACAAAAAAGAGTATCCAACTCCATCAAGTTTTGATAAAAATATCAAATATTGAGAAACACTAGGTATTCATAATGTATAATATAGATATCGTACTTAGTATAAAAAGACATGCTTGTAATATTTAGATATACTAAGTATACCCAAATTTAAAATAATACCACTTAAATTTTTTGCCTCCTTTACCTTGACAAAAACTATCACAATTCTTTCCAAGGATGTAACAATACATTTATATATTAATATATTTGTACACGGTTAATTCGCTCACCCCACGTACCCTAAAGAAATTGTTTTCTTTGGTACGCGAAACATTCCCTCTTCTTAAGCGTCTACCAATTTTAAGAGTTCACCCAATGTCTTGTATTTTAGGACATGAAGGATCCTAAGATTGATTTATCCACATTCAAATTCTCCGTCCTTAAGAGCATTCTGTGCAATCTAAAGTTGGTCGGTCCCATGTGTTAACTATCATTTCGAGTGCTCCGCCCATAGAGGGGACGTATCGAAGGAATTAAATGATAACACAGCCCGTGCACTTTCAGATAAAGTTTGTTCTATGAAATCTATGTTATAAAACCCCTTGGCTTATCTCCCTCTCGTATCTCACAAAAAGTAGATAAGAGAACTATCCATATAGGATATTGTCATATCTATTTGAGATGAGGAACCAAAGTGGAGTTCTCTATCTTAGATCTTTCCATGCTTGGTCCGTACAAGTTCGAGATTAGTACGTGTTCAAAACTTAATAATTTGGTTGAATTTAAGAGTTGTTACTTTTGTTTTCTTCACAAAGAAACTAAAGAAAGAAAATAGAGTATTCATGGATTAAGGGTTCGATGATTGGTTACACATGAGGAAAGGGTCGCAGCTGATATGTCTTATGCGCCTATCACATGGGATAGTCTCTAATATTATGTAGTTGTCCATTGTTTGTGAAGGTATGTTACACAATTACATTATGAGTTCAAAATTATTTTTCTTGTGAATTCCCTTACATTGTCTTTAATCCAGATGGAGTAATTATAACTCTTGATTAGATTCCAATGAAGGTTTGCACCAAGCCATTAGAATTCTTGAATGTCCATTTATCATGTATTAAGTCTATTTAAATGGATATCCTATTCTTAGTCCAAAGGTGATTCTGGAATCTCGTTAGATATTCTTAGACTTAAAGATGATGAAATGGATCTTCGAATGCACTCCTTGGGCACACATGTCAACCACAATGTGAACTCTCGCATTTTCTGATTTGCTTGAATGTTTGTTTGTTGATAGATTGTGAAACCTTTCACATGATGGACTTCACCGATTTATGGAAATGTGGATTAAAGAAACGAAAAGGGCAAATTGGAGCACCTAAGCATGCAACAACCGAAATCGAGAATTTTACCAAAAGGGTTGGAAAATCTTGAGAGTACTTGTGCATGTCTAATATATTTTTAGAAACACTTTGTTCTCGATTACATAACTTTTCGTGTTTCGATACACCCAATATGACTGATACAATAGGATTTTTTCTGAAAGTGTTCCGAAAATTCTAAAAATTAATAAGGAGGTCAAAAATATTTTTTTGAATTTACTACGATAATTTCATAATTTTCGGACTATGGAACTCCTGAAATGAGCGTTCCAAAATAATCTATTTTTCAAACAGCCCCAAAAATTATGAAAAATGTTATTTTTGTTAAAAACAATATTTTTGATCACCCCTTAATATTTGGAATTTTTGGAATTTTTATAAAGCTGTTAGACCAATCTAGATCAACTAAAACTTCAAATGGCCATAACTTTTGACTCAGATCACCATTGAGGCTGAGCCAATAGCGTTTGAAAGATCAACTTGTTAGATTCCACATTGATGTTGGAAGTAATCTTCAAGACTGGCCTAAGGTCCATGCAATTTTCGATGGAACGTCAAGGGTCTCGAAATGGACACCTTGGCTTAAGGGCGACCTCACGTGGGCTGTATTTTTACCCACCAGTAATACTTAGTTTCATATGAAAGCTAACTCAAAGATGGTTATGCCAAATAAAATATATGAATTTTCAAAGTCAGTCCATGCTCTAGTTCGCTCCTAGAATGGAGTGGATGAGCTTCCATCGTATTATTGAGAAAAATTGACTATCTCAGCTGATGAATGGAGACACTGGACCATTCCATATGAACGGGATACCTCTTAGCTTTCCAACCATATGTTGCAATCCAAAAGCAAAGACCTATAGCATTAGTTATGAAATAAACACTAACGACATGTCTAGTTTGATCATGTCTTCGTTGCATTGTCTTCAACCGCTAATTTTAAGAGGTTAAGTGCGTCAACGTTACTCTAGGTACAAACCAACTTGGGAGGACTCTCATCTTTTCAAAACATCTAAAAACAGCTAAATCCATTGAGTATAGCGTATTGGGTGATATTTTGAAGTTGAAGTTGCCTTCAGGATTTCTTCAGCGCAAAACAAAAAAATCACATGTTTTGGCCATTTTTTCTAAATGATCCGCGTCTAGCATCAGTATGACGTCACCAAACACGATTTGGGTGTTTGATGCTCGTTGACTCGCTCTTGGCATGCATGATTTGACTCGGTTTTGACATTTTCTTTTTTCTTTTTGAAGACCTTTTGCACAAATTTACTAATAGCAATATTATTTACTCAAAATTTAAGATTTTTCGAACCAGTCAATGTGAATGTTCAGGTTTACCGAATTTTGACTTTTTTGGAAAATGATATTTGGACACACAAACGACCACCGATATTCAGTAGTTCAACATCATCTCTGTATTTTTTTTTTTTTTTTTTTTTAAGAACTGTATTTTTTTTCTTAGGGATGAATCCAAATATTTATATATTATACATAATAATATATACGAGAATAATACTAAATTTGTAAGAAGAAGTTAGAAATAAAAACTGCTACACTAAGTCATTAAATTATTAAAATATATTTGTTTAAACTATATACTCAAACTAAACTTAAACTTTTAATAAATAATTAAATATTTTGAAATTTTAATTTCATTAAAAAATTTAAAAAGATTAATAATTTTAATATATGTATATATATAATATTTATAATTTGTAAAATCAATAATAATTTGGAATATATTTTCAAATAATATTTTTGTAAAAATAATATATATATAATATATTTTATTTAAAATAAAAAACACTTAAATAATGATATTTTTAGAATAAAATATTGTTAATATGATTAATAATTTTATTTTTATGTATCTATTTATAATATATTTTATTTTTATTTAGTAGAATAATATCATATTATAAAAATATATTTTAATAATTTTTTGAATTTTTAAATATAATTAATAGTATTTTTTTATTAATATTTTGAAATTAAAATAAAGTTATAATTTAAAAATATTTTATTATTTATTATTTTAAATTAAAATTTTAAGTTGAATTTGAATATATAATTTACACAAATATATTCAATTAAATGATGCCTTGGCGTAGAGACTTCTAAAGAAGCTAATTTCGGCCACTACTAATAACTTTTTACTCATATGCTTCATATAATAATTAAATAAGATATTGTTATTATCAAGCCTCGTCTTCTACCTTAGTTTCTATTTTCGTCTTAATGCTTTCTTTTTTTATAAATAATTCGGCCACTACTAATATATATATGAAATTATAATTTTGAAAAATGATAGGTTCTTAAACCAAGGTTCAATACCAAATGTTAGAAAACATAAAACTTATTTTGTTTGTAAAATAAACTTTACAAATTTACTTTCTATTTTAATAAATGAGTTTACACTCGTTTAATGATTTTATATAAATTGTCAAAGTAATTAAGATGAGAATATATAATTTATTTAGATATATGCGAACTTATTTGTTAAAAAAATTTTGATTTTGTAAAACATTAAAATTAAGCGTTTATTAGAAAAGGTGAGATAAAATTTTTTATATAGCTTTATTTATTTATTTATTTATTTTGGGAAAAACGACTTAGCGTCATTTTATTAAAAATTCTCAAACGAGTTTAAGAGATCATTCTAGACAGGCCTAGAATGATTTTGAAGTCGTAACATTTCTGAGTAAAAACTAAAAAGCTAAAAACGTAAATAAATTATCTAATTACAATGCTTTCAATTCTAGTGAGTTTAAAAAACGGTAAATTCCAGTTCCTACAGATATTCCAGTTCTGCTCCGTGCTTGGAATTTTTGTCCACGTTCCCGCGAGGGCGCTGCAATCCGATACAATATCTTTCCATAACACTTCAACACTCCTGCGGGTTCTGTCATATACCCTTGCATTCCGTTCTTGCCAAATGTTATACACCACTACTCCAAAGCCGCACTTGAACACGCTTGTTGCAAATCTATTTCCCTTGGCTTTGAGTAGTGTTGCATCTTTGATTTCATTCCATTTGCTCGGGAAACTGGTCAGCTTCAGTCTTTTATAGAATCTGTCCCAAAGCTCTGAAGCAATACAGTAGCTCCCAAATAGGTGATCTATAGTTTCTTCATTTCCTCTACATAGAAGACAGTTCGTGTCCGGGATGCTCATATACTTGCTTATACGATCACGAGTTTTGAGTCTTTCCCAGAAGGCGAGCCATAGGATGAACTGGTGTCTAAGGATAATCTTCGTTGACCATACAAGAGGGTCCCATTCTACTTTCTATGCTTTTTCCAGGGTTACCTCCCATATTTTCTTCGATACCAACTTCCCATTGTGCTCAGCTTTCCATTCATGAATATCCGGTCTGTCGTGTAGTTGTATGTTACTTATATGATCAAGTATCTTCTGTCCTTCTGGATTTCTTCTCAGGAGTGAGTTCCAATTTTCGTCTTTAATGTCTCTAATTTTCGCTTCTGTGCAGTCCCTTCTGATGCGGGTATTTTGAAACTCCTCCTTGTGGATGATAGGCTAGTTTTCGAACCAGGGGTCGTGCTATAATAAAGTGCATTTCCCGTCCCCTAGCCGGATGTCATAAAGATTTACAATATCGTTTCTTAGTTTAAGAATATTTTTTAGAGACCGGCTCATACCTTCATGAATTTTGTAGGTCCAGATGCCGGTTTCGTATTTCATAAACCTCATATGCACTCATTTGATCCATAGTGACTCCTGATTGCGCTCTAAAGCCCACAGATGCTTGAAGGTGAGAGCCTTATTTCACTCGATACAGTTCTTCAAGCCGATGCCTCCCTCGTCCTTCGATTTGCAGAGAGCGGTCCATTTGACTTTTTTTCCTCCTCTTCCGCTACTACCCCAGATAAAGTTCCTCACTAGTGTATCGAGCTCCTTCATTACCTTCTTCGGAATGACCATTTGCTGCGCCTAATAGCCAACTATGCCCATGACCACTGTTTCGATGGGTTCGATCCTCCATGCATAAGAAAGTTTTTTTGCTGCCCAACCAGATATTGTGTTTTTTACCTTTTCAATCAGTGGCTTGCAATGTGAGATCTCAATCTGATTCGCGGTTAATGGAATTTTTAAGTACTTTACGGGAAACTTCCTTCCTTGATGCCCATGATGTTGAAGATGTCTTGCTTCGTTTCGTCATTTACGCCTCCATAAAATGCCACACTTTTGCTTTCATTAATAGTTAAACCTGTAACCTCAGAAAAGAACGTTAGTGCAGCCTTAATAGTTTTAATGAAATCAATGTCTGCGTGCGCTAGAATGAACAAATCATCAGCAAAGCATGAATGGGTTATCTCCTCTACCTCACAGAATGGGTGAAAGAATTGACGATTCTTTCGGAACATCGCGAAGATACTCTCAAAGATCGCCATGATAGCTACAAAAAGGTAAGAAGAGAGGGGGTCCCCTTGCCTTACCCCGTTTTCACCCTTGAAATAGCCTCCGTGGACTCCATTGATACTAACAACAAAGCAAGATGATGAAACGCACTACATAATCCAATCAATAAAAATCATAGAAAAAGCAGAAATAACCAGAAAGTCTCGAATGGCTTCCCATCTAATAGAGTCGAAAGCTTTCTTGATATCTATTTTGAAAGCCACTCTCGGGGATATTTTCTTATTCCCGTAGAATTTTAAAAGGCTCTACATGAGAAGAATATTATGAGAGATTGTCCTACCGGGGATGAATGCAGATTGGTTAAGATTTATAATTTTTCCTATGACATTTTTAAAGCGTTTAGAAATGATTTTTGAAATTATTTTATAAATCACATTGTAGCAGGAAATTGGTCTAAAATCTTGTACTTTCTCGGGTACCGCAGTTTTGGGGATCAAGGTTAAGACCGCTGTATTCCATTGCTTTAACATCTTCCTGTTCTTGAAAAAGTCCAGAACCCCATCAGTAACGTCTTTACCCACAACCGGACAATTGTCTTTGAAGAACTGTGCATTAAACCCATCAGGACCCGGACTTTTATTCCCATCAATACTAAACAGAGCTTCTTTAACCTCAACCCTCGTGACCACCCTTATAACTCTGACTATCTTCTGCAGAAATTTTCCTATCAATAATCTGATACAAGGTATTCAGGTGACTTTGATGCTACTTTCTTGTACCCATAAGATGCTTATAGAAATCGATAGCCAAATCTTGTACACCCTTTTGACTCTGAACATATTCACTATCATCATTCTTCAGCCTGTATACATTGTTTCTCATGTTTCTAGGCTTGCATTTTCTGTAGAAGAAAACTGTGTTTTTGTCACCCGACGAGAGTCAGCTCTGTCTTGATTTCTGTCTAATAAAATTCTCTTCAAGAAGACTCAGCTTCCTGAAATTTTCAAGTGCATCCATTTCTGTTTCATTGAGTTGTTCATCATATCATCCCTTAATAACCTTTTTTGAACTTCTTCCAATTCTTCTCTAGCAGCCAGAAATATATTGAAGATATTGTTGAACTTCTTCTTGTCAAAGCTTTGGAGAAGATTCTTAAAAAATTTAAGCTTCTCAGAAACCCTGTACATGTTGGATCCCCTAACATCTGTAGACCATACGCTTTCGAGAATACCCTTGAATTTGTCCTTTTCCATCCAGAAATTGAAATTTTTAAAGGTTCTTTTGAACCTTTCTTCCTTTTCCCAGAACAATTTAATCGAAAAGTGATCAGATATACCCAGATTCAGAACATGAAGTTGACTTCTCGGAAATTGGTTAATCCAGTTCTCATTTACCAGACATCTGTCAATTCTACTTCTTCTAATTTGCTCATTCCCTCTCTTAGAAGACCAATTGAAGAAATTCCCAGAATTAGTAGGCTCGATACAACCCATATCTCTGATACAGTCATTAAAGTCAATCATATCCCGAGTTATTTTAGATTCTAGGCTACGATCAGATTTGTTTCTAGTTACGTTGTAATCACCAAGGACATCACAAGATTTATCATTACCGATCTAGTTTCTAAGATAATTCCAGAGGAGTCTTCTGTCAGTGCTTGATTTGCTAGCATAAATAATAGCAAGATTAAACAAGATTCCTGTGATTCTGTCTTTAACCTCCACCAGGATTGCTTGATCATTCAAAAAGAGAGCCCTGACCTCAGCAACTTTGTTATCCTAGATAACCCAGATTCTGCTCGTTTTGTCATTTGAATTGTGAATGATTTCCCAGCTGCTATCAATACACAGCTTGCTAACCTTCTCAACGTTCGGCTTTTGACTTTTGTCTCAAGAATACCCATAAAAGTGATCTTCTAGTTCTCAATGATCCTCCTGATTTCTTTGCATTTCAGAGGGTCATTGAGTCCCCTTATGTTCCATGTCACTATATTCATGAATGAATATAAGTGTTGGGTTCCTGACTTTCTAGACTGTCCTGGACCTCTTCATCAGAGAAATCGTAAGCATCACTTGTCTCGCTATCCTCAATGGTTACAGCTTGATTACATGGAATACTATTCACATTGAGTGGGGGTTGTTTCACATAGATCTCATCTTCTCCCGTTATAAAGTCGGTGGCTTCATGATCCAGGATCTTTCTGCTCTGTCTTCGCTTTTCAGTTTGTTCTTCTTTAGTAGGTCTTTTCTGAATTTGAACCTCTTCACTACTGGATTCATGTCTGTTATCGATTTTAATTCGCCCTACTTTAGAACCAAGGCTCACTACCTTATTCAAGACCAAATTGTCTTCTTCTGCACTTGATCTTTTAATTTCACAAAACCCAAGATTTTCTAGTTCATTCTCAAGAGCTTCTTTATTGCTTGTTGGTTTTTCAATATTCTTTTGTTCAGGATTTTCTTGTTCATTATCTCGAAAGGTGGCTCTGAGCCCATGGATCGGGTCATTTCAAATTCTGATGACATTACTTTTTTGGTTCCTGCTTGCATTCCTAGAATTGTGAAGAGTGAACTCACGACTTATTAGAGTGCCATCAGACCCAATTTTGTTTGTTTCATATGGGTCGAGTATTCCCCGTCCCATAGATCTTTGATTCCATAAACTTTAGAATTAGAACATTTTTCATCAGAACCGGTAGTAGCAAGCTTTATTTAAAATATTCTATACAAGAATTGTTTTATTTATCTACTTTAACTTGCATACTTTTATTTATTTCAGTCACATTTTCATACTAAAAAAACAAAATTATTTTCATTTTTTAATTTGATCAATTTTAAAAAGAAAGAAATTACAAATGTGATAATAATTATATTAAAATAATATTTTTCAAATAATATCACTATAGTAGTAATAATTATAAGGGGTAAAAAGCTGGTAGCCATGTTCACATGTCGGCCCAAAAAGAGAGAAAAAGGAGAACAATAATGGAGAACAATAATGCATTTGTGGGTAGATATGTGCTGTTGAAAGAAAGAAAAAGAATAAATGAAATGGGTTGCGTAGTGAAAAAAAATAAAGTGAACTAGTATCTAGAAAAATGGAGTCAATTGATATTATAGTCTTAATTATAACCAGGAAGATCCCCGTGTGATCCACACGGATAAAAATATATTGTAACAACGTCTCGCGTTCATCAAATTTGGTATTTGAATTTAAAATATAAAGTGTTATTAGCCTAGTTCGTTAAAGGGTGTACTTGTTTTGTTAGGTGCGAGTTCGAAACATACTTATTGCATTTTTAATTTTATTTTTAACAATTTTAAATATATAGATTAGTTAGTTAAAAATGTTCAGCGTTCATCAAATTTGGTGTTGAATTTAAAATATAAATTGTTATTAGCCTATTTGTTTAAATAGTTGCAGTTGTTTTGTTATGTTGCGAGTTTGAAACATACCTATAACATTTTTAATTTTATTTTTAACAGTTTTAAGTTTATGGACGGGTCAACCCAAAATCCGACCCAAGTATCCATTTACTCTCATATATATATATATATATATATATATATATATATATATATATATATATATATATATATATATATATATATATATATATATATATATATATATATATATATATATATATATATATATATATATATATATTCAAATTAACCACATCTCTCGACACGGCAATCTGAACACTTTCAAAATTAAGCATCATTATATATATATAGAGAGATTATAGTCTTAATTATAATTTTAAGAATCCCACAAAGGCGCTATCAGGTAAGAATCTGCTTAAAAGACCAAAATGTCACGGGTTCAATTTAATCTGAAAACGATTTGAGTTTAATCGGGAATCATGACTATGGAGAGTCATGCTAGTTCTACTTTAATTTCTAAAAAAATTATAATTATAAGAATGTCAACAAATAATTTAAGTTATATAGTGCACAATATATATATATATAGTATCTTAATGATTAAAATGCTTATAATTTAAACAAAATATGCCTAGTGATAGATGTTGTATAAAACCTATTAAATCTTTTAAAATTGTACACTTTAGTATAATATTTTATTTTAATTGGCTGAATTACTATTTGAGTATACAATTCCATATGTTTTCATTGAATAAAGTTCAGAATATTGAAATGGGTATTTGACGCCCAAAACTATTTGACGCCCTGATTGCGAACAGATCTCTTAATCTCACCTCCCTCACCTTCGCATACATACCATTCAAGTTCTAATTATGTCGATAATAATTTCTTCAATATGAGGCAATTGACCAATTATATGATGATTCAAGATAAGATTATAAAGTATAATGATTTATGTCTCTAGTCATTTGTTTTGTCGGCATCCCGTGTTCGCATCCCGTGTTCGTTAGATCTGGACTAATATGTATTTATGGGTGGGAGAATGGTACCATAGAGATAGAGGTAGTGATTGAGGACATTCATTTATTTATATGTGTCAATCTATACTCTCATCGATTAACCCACATATGAAAGCTTAAACTTTGTTGAAATTTTAAATTAATTCTATTAAATGTAAATTGAAATTAAGATAAATAAATTAAATGTAATTTAATTCAAATAATATAAATTAATACCAAATTCAAATGTGATTCTAGAAATGTCGATAGTCTAGGAAGTCATTGAATGAATTATCAGTTGTTCGATTGATAAATGAATTTATTTTGATGATTTAATTTTCAGCTATTTATTTCTTTTTTATGTTAGAACTTTTCATATATATCTTCTTCACTCATTTCATTATCTCTCTAGAATTCAAAATGTTTCTTTCATTATTTTCATGAGTGTTCTTCGAATTCTTCACTCAATTAAGTGTTATTTTAGTTCTTCACTCAACGAAGTGTTTTTCAAGTTCTTGACTCGATGTATTTTTATTGAAACACGGCGATTGATTTAGTTACTTTGTCAAGTTCCCTTCATAGTGATTCCAGTGTTGATTCACTACTAGATCTGTTGTACCATAGGAGACAGTCATCCACAATAAACTCCAGCACAAGAGAGACAGTGAAACTATTTTAGGGGAAATGTGCTAATACATGTCTCGAGTCAACTCCTTGAATTGATGATTTTTTTCTTTGTAGATTCTAGTTTATTTAATTTATTTGTATCATCATTTATATATATTTTATGTAATTTTGAAGACAATAATACTAACAAACTTAACATAACCTAACTGAGCCAATGTCCTTTGTGACTAAAATATGTTCGTGCCCCTTGTGCACCCTCACTAAGGAGGTTAAAATTTTAATTTATTTTAATCATTACAACCCTTTGTGAGAGGACATAAGGGGCACATACATATTTTGGTGACATAGGACATTGGCTCAACCTAACCATGACTTTCATTGGACATATATTTGGTTTTAAAAGTTATTAAGGTAATTTTTCTATATAAAAAATCTAATTTGAGAGAAAAAAGAATTCCATCGTCTTCTTCGAATCACCGCACACCGATCTTTTTAGAATCGCCTGTCGCAATCTCCACTACAATTTGTGATTCTCTTTGTATTCAGATCTTCGTATCATTTGATAATAATGGTAAAATATACTATTCTATTTAAGCCAGGGCTGATTTAAGTTTATGATTTCTATCGTTAAGAGTTGCACTTCATTTCTGCATCGGCTTGGTTTTCCGTTTTTCAAAAGAGATTGAACTCTGTGTAGTAATAGTACCAGTTAATCTTCAATCTATACATAATTCATCACAAAATTCACACATAGAATTCATTTTATTACCCACTTTTTTACAACCATATTTGTACCTCACTTTTTTAAGTAGTCAAAACTCTCGCACTAAACTTTCAATTAGTAAAAACTTTAAGCCATTTTTTTTCAATTTTTCATCTGTACATTCCATTCAACTAATTTTGACCATCTATATTTTATTTATCAATCATTTTCATGTGGCCAAAAATTTAATCTTCAGATTCTATTCGAGTTTTAAATTATCGAATTCGAGCCGAATTCGAATATGTTCAATAATATTTCAAACTAAACTCAATCCCAAAATATTTTGTCCGATTGTTTACGAGCCGCTCGCGAACATTTATTTAATATTTATATATATATATATTTTTCTTATATTACATATAGTTTAATTAAAATATATCACACTAGAGTTTAAATATTTCCAATCGAACTCGAATTTGAATTATTTTGAGCTATAATTCAACATTGATCGAATCAAGGTTCGAACAATTCGAATCAAACTCGAGTTCAAACTTTATTTCGAATCAAGCTCGAATAATATTTTATTGATTTTTGGAATATAACATTTTTTTCAAATCTGCATACCTAATTAATAAAACTATTTTGTAGTTGACAATCAAATTTTAACAACCTAGCAAATATTTGACAACAAAATAGGTAGCCAAACTATCAAACATCCTAGACCTAGAATGCATGAATGGTTAGGAAAATAGCAGATAGATTTACTCATATTATTATTTTCATTTTTTAACTTAGAAAAAAAGATTTTGTGAGATCCTATTAATATTTTATTTTATTATTAGCTTGAGTAGTTTATAGATTAAAGTCTATAAATAGTCTCCCAAAACCCATTGGAAGGAATCAACTAAAACAACTTCTCTATATCTTCATCTAATAGTATTTCATGAAATATTCAGGCAAAGGCCTCACCACATCTCCACCATGTCTCCTTCATTGATCCAAAACGTTGATATTCACGATGGTCATGATTGGGGAACTATTGGATCAATCATCTACTTGAATTACACTCATGTTATTAATTTTATTGAATGTTTTATTATTCTTTATTCTTGTTTGAATCGAAATGATCAAAAGTTGGGTAATCGTAAAAATCTTAAAAGCTATTTATATATATTGATAAAATAATAGTTGTAAAGAAAAATCAAGGTTGTTTTAATATTTTGGATAAATTTAATGATCGAATAATTGAAAATAAAATAAATGATTTGAATGAAGTTTGAAATTATCACCGAGCCTCATTCAGTATTCTAGGTCTTTAGAAAAAACACGCTGAACTAAAAAAACTGAAATGTTCTCTTGAACAACCTCATTAAATAGTCAAAATTCAGACAATTTAGTACAAATCAAATAGGATATATGCAATTGTTACTATAGTTTCTCATTCTAGAAATTTTGAACTGTGTATTGTCAATTTAAAATTTAGTAAGACAATCACTAATTTAAATTAACTTGTCATATTCTTTCTTATTTTTCTCTCAAATGTTTTACTATCTTCCAAGCTTCATTGATGTCATTTTTAAGACATCACTACATTACTACATTGATCAATATTTGAATAAAAAATATGATAGTTACATTTTCATTCTCTATACAAAATCAATCATCTAGATTAACTCTTTTATTTTTCTTTTGTTGTCTAATTATAATTCTTCAACTAATAAATAATTTTTAATTTTTTATCTTTAATTTGATTTATACTTTATATTAACATATTTATAAGCCTAACTAATAATCGTTAAGATAATAAACATTATAAAAACCAATACCCTCATATTTATTAGAATTGTTAAAGAAATATCTTAAAATAATTTATTTTAAATTATTATTAATTATCAATTTTGATTGAATATTTAAATAATAAATATTTTAATAATTATTTTAAATAAAATATATTTTAAAAAATGTGAAAGCGGATTCAATTTAACCAGGCGCATAACATGCCGTTTGATGGGCTCAAACTCAGGACCTTAGAGTTAAAATCCACATCTTATTGTCATTAGATAGAAGATCAATAAAGTTAATCTTATTAAAAAAAAATATTATTCAAAAAGATTATTAAATTAATCAATTATAAATAAAATATGTATACAAATTAAAATTATTAATTTATTAAAATATCACAATTTTAAGTAATTTTATTGTTTTTTATTTTATAATAAAATTATTAAGTTAACTAATTAAAAAAAATGAAAAAAAGTTAGGGTTAAATGTTCAATTATAATTTAAAATATCTTAAATTAAAATTCAATTTATACGAGTAAATTATACTATCATTCTAAATTAAATATAAATATAACATATTTTTTTTCAAATTTGCATAACTAACTAAACAATTAAATTTTAATAAAGTAACTCAATTCTAAAAATATTATTTCACTCGATTTATTCATCACATTACTTAATTTATTAATCAAAATATTATTTATTTAATATTTTTATATTTTTATTATATATTAATTATACTATTTAAATTTTGTTAACCAAAATAAAATAAAAAATAATTAGCTTCTCAAAGTAATACAGTCATTTTTTTAACCATATCCGAACAAGACCATGTGACAATAAACTAACTAGGGCCGAACTATCTTTATTATATTTTACAGATGTCCTAGCCCAATCATGCATATATATATTTACTCCAATTATTATTATTTTTTTTAATTTATAAATTTTTTTTTATTGATATCTTATTAATATTTTTATTTTATTATTAGTTTGAGTAGTTTACGTCATCTCCAATCTAAAAACTCATTTTTAAACTTAAAATTTAAAAAATGTAATATCAAACAGTAATTAATCTCTAACCCAAAAACTTATTTTTAAACTTAAAGAATATTTTCAAAATATTCCTTTTTTACACCAACTTTTTAACTTTTTCAATAATACACATATTTATTTATCTAACATTACAAATTAAATCTCATAACTTTACAATAACTTATTAACTTTTAAATTCTCATTTAATTATAGAAAATTTTGATAAAATTAATTATAAATCTATAATTTATACCCATAAAAAATTTAAACCTTATTAAATAAACACAAATTATATTCCACAAGTAAAACAAAATTTATATAAAAAATTATTATAAATTTATGATAAATAAAAAATGTTAATATAAAATATATGATAAAAAAATTAAAATATAAATAAATTATATAAACAAATTAAAATATAAATAAATTATATAAATAAATTAAAATAATAAATTATATAAATAAATTTAATATACAAAATATACATAATTTAAATATAAGGACTGATTTATACAAATAAAAAAATTTTGAGTACGAGAAATAGTGTAAACGCAAATTTAAGTATTGAGGAAAAAAAAAATTGATGGAATACTTATAATAGGTTTGCGTTTGGTGCTGAGTTTGAGAAGAAAATGTGTTTTTGGTTTGCATTTGGTGTCGGGTTGGAGAAGGTTTCATACTCCATACCCAAACCCAAAATGGGTTTTCAACAATTTTTCCTTTCAACCGACACCCATTCTCAAACCCAAAATGGGTTTTCAACATTTTCTCACTCTTGTAAACGCAAATATGTGTGTGCAATATTCACAATTGCAATTTTTTTTTTTTAATTCAATCCCTAAATTTAATTTATGTATATTTTATACATTAAACTTAATTATTTAATTTATTTATATAATTTATTATTTTAATTTATTTATATAACATAAATTTATAATAATGTTCAAAATTGAAAATAATACAAAAAATTATAATAATTAAGAATATTTAATGATATTTTTTTTAAATAATGTTTGTTTTATGAAACGTATTATTTTGTAAAAAAATTGTTTTTATAATATTTTTTTATGTATTATTAAATTTTTATAATTAATTAAAATCAAATTTAAAATAATAGGATGATATTAAAATATTATGGTATAATTTATAACTTTGAAAAATATATAGGTGATATTAAAAAGTTATAAAAGTTTATATAAAAAAAAATATTATAAAAATATTGTTTTGGATTTGAGAATAGGTTTTTGATCGAAAAAAATTACTGTATCATGTAACATTTACACAAAAAAAAAAATGAATTTTATGAATTTTTCAGTTGAAAATAGGTCTTATAAATAAAATAAGACTGTATAAATAGTACCCATAACCCATTGGAAGGAATCAACTAAAACAACTTCTCTCTCTATAATATTGATCATTGATAATGGCTAATACTGATTTACAGAAGTTGGTGAATCAAGTGGAGATCAAATCGGACGGTGATGTATTTCATGAAATATTCAGGGAAAGGCCTCACCACATCTCCACCATGTCTCCTTCATTGATTCAAAACGTGGATATTCACGATGGTCATGATTGGGGAACTGTTGGATCTATCATCTACTGGAATTACACTCATGGTATTAATTTTATTGAATGTTTTATTTTTTTTTGAATCTTGTTGGAATTGGAATGATGAAAAGTTGGGTAATCGTAAGAATCTTAAAAGCTATTCATATATATATTGATGAAATAATAGTTTTAAGAAAAATCAAGGGTGTATATTTTGGATGAATTCAATGATTGAATAAATGAAAAGAAAATAAATTATTTGAATGAATAAGTTTTAAATTATCACCAAGCCTAATTAGGATCGTCCATGAGTGAGGCTACATATGTATTTACGGATTAACATAAGGTCACCCACTATCCGGACAGTCTAAAAACCAGCATCTAACCAACTATAATATATTACTTTTTTTTTTTGTTAATTATGATACAAACTATTGTATTTTTCAACCCTAAAATAAAGAACCTTTCAATACTAAAAGAAAAGCACTTATAGTTAATAATATTAAGTAAAACATACAATTATGGTCATTTTGTTTATATCTTTCTATTCTTAGCCAAAAATAGAAAATATTTTTTAAGGGACAACGGTCCCAAAAGTGCATAATAAACAAATAAGTGAAGACTTTGACTTCCCTCAACAATGAATTTTTACTATGGAAACTAATCAAAATAAGATTATGAACATATATTTGAGAATATCCAAAAGGACAATTGATTAATTTGTTTATTTACTTACGATTTTCTTTGTTTATTTACTTACGATTTTCTTGATGATTACAACAAATGGTTTTGTTTTTGAAAGATGGTAAGGAGAAGGTGGCAAAGGATATAATAAGAGAAATAAATGAGGAGAAGAAATTGGTGAAGTATGAAATTGTAGATGGTGATATAAAAGAACATTACAAAACATTTTTTGCCACTGTTCATGTAGACACTGAGGGTGAGAATAATCTTGTTACATGGACATTTGAATATGAGAAATTGAACGAGGATGTAGAGGATCCCACCTCCCTCATGGATTTTTGCATTACTTTGACAAAGGATATCGAGACTCATCATCTGTCGCCAACTAAATAATTAATATGATAGTAAGAATCAAATGGCATGTATGGCCATGGTTGTGTGTGGTTGAATTATAATTATGTTATAAATAAATTGAGAAGGTTGTCTATTTTGTTGTAAAACATGATGTTTGTGATCCTATAGTGTATTTTATCGATAATAAAGGTTTTGAAAATCTGAAATCATGTTAGAGAGCTTGGGATATATTATTTTTTATTTATTAAATCGAGGAGTGATAGGGAAACGAAGTTGAGAATAAAATAAGTCTAACGTGGTAGAAAAATAAAAAAATAAAATAATTATGATTATTTAACTCAAACCTTATTTTTTTATAAATCATCACTATAAATAGAATTATTCATCTTAAACTTTATTTTTATGAATCATAAGATAGTTGATTATTTAAATAAAATTTAATTTTAGTAATAATAGCATTTTTTTTGGAAGCGAATATCATGTTCGAGAACTAATAAGTCCATGTCCTGGATTTTTTTTATGTTAAAAAACTTCAATTTTCAGTTAACATTCCATTAAAAATAGTATGTTCGGGAACTTATAAGGCCATGTTCGGAAACTCATAAGCTATGTTTCAAACATTTTTATGTTAAAAGATATCAATTTTTTACTTCGGCATTTTATTAAAAATAGCATGTTCGGGAACTCAGAAAGCTATGTTCTTGACTTTTTTATGTTAAAAAATTTCAATTTTTTAATTCTGTATCACAAAATAACATGTTTGGGAACTCATAAGGCCATTTCTTAAATTTTATGTTAAATAAACTACAAATTTTCAATTCTGCATTCTATTAAAGATATCATATTTGGAAACTCATAAGACCATGTTAAGAAACTCATCTGGACATGTTCGGGAACCCACAAGGCCATGTCTTTGACTTTTTTTATGTTAAAAACACTTCAATTATTCGGTTATGTATTTCATTAAAAATATCATGTTCAGAAACTCGTAAGGTCATGTTCGAAAACTCATAAGGCTATGTTCATGACTTTTTTTTAATTTTAAATAAACTTCAATTTTTCAGTTTTTTTGCATTCCATAAAAAATACTATTTTTTGGAACTTATAAAGCCATTTTCTTGACCTTTCTATGTTAAAAAAAACTTCAATTTTTTCAGTTCTGCATTCAATTACAAATATTATGTTCGGAAACTCATAAGACCATGTTCTTGATTTTTTATATGTTAAAAAAACATCAATTTTTTAGTACTACATTCTAATAAAAATATCATGCTCGGTTATGGTAATGTTTGGAAACTCATGAGGCCATTTTTTTGACTTTTTATGTTAAAAAAACTTCAATTTTTCAGTTTATATTCTAATAAAATATCATGTTTGAGAATTCATAAGGCCATGTTTGGGAACTCATAATGCCATATTCTTGACTTTTTTATGTTAAAAAAACTTCAAATTTTAAGTTCTTCGGGAACTCATAAAGTCATGTTCTTGATTTTTTTATGTTAAAAAAACTTCGATTTTTCAGTTCTATATTCCATTAAAAATATCAAATTTGGGAACTCATAAGGCCATATCTGGGGAACTCATCATGCCATGTTCGGGAACTCATTAGGCCATGTTTTTTTACATTTTATGTTAAAAAAACTTCAATTTTTCAGTTCTGCAATCCATTTAAATTATCATGTTCGGAAACTTATAAGGCCATGTTCAACAACTCATAAGGTCATGTTATTAACATTTTTTATTAAAAAAATATCAATTTTTTTATTTCTGCATTTCATTCAAAATATCATAATCGGGAACTCATAAGGACATGTTAAGGAACACAACCACGTTATTGACTTTTTTATGTTAAAAACTTCAATTTTTCATTTCTGCATTCCATTAAAAATATCATGTTCAAAAACTTATAAGGTCGTATTCGGGAATTCATAAAGTCATGTTCTTGACTTTTTTTTTAAAAAAAAACTTTAATTTTTCATCTATACAATTGTGTCAAATTTTATATGAATTATAAGATAGTGTCAAAAAAACATCTATATAATTGAGTCAAATTAATACACATTTCTCATATAAGCCACTATACAAATTTCTATACATTTTTCATTTTTTTGAGCTTCTTGAATAAATCACTACATTTTTTTGGCAATGAGCTCTTATTAGATTTTTCAACATAAAAAAAAAGTCTTGAACATGAAAATGTTCATACATCTTTATGGACTTTTTTTAATATAACAAGGCAAAGTTTGAGTCATTTTTATGGACTTTTTCAATATAACAAGACCAGTATTAAATTAACCAAAATAAAGTAATATCAAAATAATATAAATCTTAACAAAACAACAATGGACATTCAAGTTTTTTTTAACATAAAAAGTCCCAAACAAGGCCCGTTCGGTATTTATTTATGAATTTTTTTCAACCTAACAATACAGTATTTCAAAACAACCAAATTAAAGAAGTATCCAAATAATATAAATCTTAACAAAACAGTGACACAACAATGAAAGCTATCAGTAGCAATACTTTGAGAAATAACTTATCTTTAATTATTTTGAACAAATTTGGATGCAGTTTCAGGAATGATATTCTCATGAAAATTAAAAGAACAGACCTTATTTTGGCGATGGAAAACTAGGGTTTATAAATTTTGAACGGGAAGGTTTACCATTTTCGACAAAGAGACGAACGACGATTTAGGTTTTTTCTCTACAAGCTGAAGAAGAGACAAATTGGTTTGCTTTTAAAAACTTAAAAATTGCCGAAGAAGAAGAAAAAGAGGCGTAGAGAAAGAATCATAATACGAAGGAGAAAAAAAATTAAAGGGCGACGACGTAATAGGTTACATTAAATTTGTGGTCTTACTTTTGTTGTAATTTCGTTACCTAATCATTTATTTTATTGAAAATTTGTTGAATGAATTCACAAATAATTTATAATATGTGTGACTATTAGTAGGTATGAATAATTAATATTTATGAGCCACTTAGCTGAAAAATTGTATCTATGGAAATTTAGCAATTAATATTTTAGCTGAAAATTTGTATCTATGGAAATTTAGCTTTAGGTTTGTTCAATTTACTTAAAAAATGTTGGGATGTTGGTTTTGAAGAGTTGATTTTTTTAAAGAAAAATTCGAGTTTGTTAATTATGGAATTGGAATTCAAATTAAAATTAAAATTGTAAGAGATAATTTCAATTATTAATCTTATATAATTTAAAAAAACATAATAATTGAAATTAAATTATTAATCTTATATAATTTACAAAAACATAATAATTGAAATTATATTTACAATGAAATTCAATCCAATGTGATTTTATGAATATCAATTTTACTCTATTTAATTTGGAATTGTAATTTTAATACTTTTTATATTTTTAAAACAAAATATTTTATTATTTTATCATTTACAACACAAATATGTGTCGATAATTATTTATTTTGAATTTAAAAATTATAATGTTGAACCGATGATTTTTTAACTTATAAGTTAACACGTTGAACCGATATATTATTATTTTTTAATTTAGAAAATTAAAACGTCGAACAATATTTTATTTTTTTGAATTTAGTAAGTTTACTTGTTGAACCAATATATATTTTTTTTAATTTAGAAAGTTATTATGTTGAATTGATATTTTGTTTTCTTAATAATAACTGAACCTTAAACAAAATTCTTTACATTTGAGTTATAAATTCTATAGTTTTTCTAAAGATAAGAATTACATTGTAATTTAATGAAGAAGTGGAATTGAAATAAGAATTGAAATACCAATTCCAATTTTATTTATCCAAACGGACCCTAAAATATATTAATATCTAATGATAATGTTTTAAAAAAATTAAGAGTATTTTGGTTAATGAAACAGGCAGTGTGATTGATAAAATAATTATTACTATGTTATTTGATTATTGATATATTTTAAAAAATAATAACAACCGAACCAGGCATGGTTAGTTTTTTTTGTTTTTTTTTAATTTTTTCACTGAGATGAAAGGATGCCTCAAATTTGCAAGTTGCGTCAATCACTATAATCTTATAAATTTGGACTTGGTGGGAGCTAGATTAAGACAATTTCAAGGATAGGCCTTCTCCTCCTTAAACAGATAATTTATAATAATATTTCAAATGATATGTTAATAAAACTGAGCTAAATTTAGGAACCATTATTACCATTTGCATATTTATTTTGAAATCATTTTCATAGATCAGTTCAGGTGCTTTAAACTCTAATTTTTAAATCCGTTCAGGCAGAAAAAAAATACAAATTTAAATTTGTAAAGAGTTGAGAATAGAAGTTCCAAATAAGAATTAATTGTATATTCACAACTAAAGCAAATCATATTATTTTCAAGTTGGATGAAAAAATGGTAGGATTATTGAAGATTGACGAGGTCTAAAGATGCTTCAAATATTGGTTTGTGTGCTGAGTTATGGAGCCTACACTTATAATAAACTCTACATTGTTAATTATAGTTTATTGAGTTTTCATTTTGGTTTTGGGTTTGGGCCTGACCAAAGTTATTTAGGTTTATTACCTGAATGTTTACCCTATAAATATGTGATTATTAAGGGTTTACATTGTCAAGACAGAATTTTAGAGAGATAAAGTGTGAGGCAAAAACTCTTTATTCCTTCTTCTTCTTCATAGTGAAATCTGGTGGTGACTAAAGTGGATGTAGCTCAATTTGAGTGAACCACTATAAATATGTGTCTTCTTGTGTTCTTCTTTCTTGTGTTTTTTACAGATTGTTTTCAAACAGATCGGATTTGGGAGATACAAATCCTAACAACTGGTATCAGAGCAGCTAGGCTAGATCTGAGCATTGGAAATGATGGCAAGTGAGAACATTATAGGACATGGGATTGAAAGATTTGATGGGACAGATTATGCCTTCTAGAGAATGCAGATTGAAGATTATCTCTATGAAAAGAAGCTTCATGTTCCTTTGAGTGAGAAACCAGAGAAGATGGATGAAGCTGAATGGAAACTCCTTGATAGACAGGTTTTGGGAGTTGTCCGATTGACGCTAGACAAGACAGTTGTTGACAATGTAGCAAAGGAGAAGACCACCATGGGTCTGATGAAAGCTCTTTCTGATATGTATGAGAAACCATCTGCTAACAACAAGGTACACTTAATGAAAAGACTCTTTTAATTAAGAATAGTTGATGGTACTTCTGTCATTACTCATTTGAATGAATTCAATACAATTGTGAATCAATTGATATCTATTGAGATTGATTTTGGGGATGAAGTTAGTGCCCTAATTTTGTTAGCATCTCTACCAAATAGTTGGGAACCTATGAGGGCAACAATTAGTAATTCAGTTGGAAATGCTAAACTGAAATTTGTTGAAGTTAGAGATCGTATTCTTGCTGAAGAGGTTCGTAAAATTGATTCTGATAAAACATTCAAAGGTTCTGCTCTGAATATGGAAAACAAGGGAAGCGGTAATTATAGAAATTTCAACCGAGGTAAGAGCAGATCTATGTGAAGGAGCAGGAGGAGTCAGTCCAAGTCTGGACGGACATTTGAGTGCTGAAATTGTGGTAAACAGGGTCATTTAAAGAGGAACTACAAAGCACCGAAGAAAAATGGTGATGATAAAAATGATGCAGCCAACGTTGTTACAGAATCTGTCACTGATGCATTACTTATGTCTGTTGATAGCCCGATAGATTCATGGGTTTTAGACTCAGGAGCATCTTTCCACACCACTGCCCACAAAGAATTAATGGAGAATTATGTGGCTGGAAACTGTGGGAAAGTATGGTGACCCACTAGATATTGTTGTCACGGGGGACATCAAATTGAAGATGGCAAATGGTTCTATTTGAAAATTTAATAAGGTGAGACACATTTCAGGTTTAATGCGCAATTTGATCTCTGTTACACAACTTGATGAAGAAGGTCACAATTTCAGTTGTGAAAATAGTGCGTGGAAGGTGACTAAAGGAGCAATAGTTGTTGCTCGAGGTCACAAAACTGGAACGTTATACACGACTTCAACTTGCAGAGAATCAGTTGTTGCTTTAGTTGATGACTTAAAGAACAGTGAGCTATGGCATTGCAGGTTGGGCCATATGAGCGAAAAAGGGATGAAAATTCTTTTGAAGAATAGACAAATTCCAGAACGGAAGTCTGTTGAACATCATTTATGTGAAACCTACATTCTTGGAAAACAGAAACGGGTGAGTTTCTTAAAAATTGGGAAGGAGCTCAAGAAAGAAAGGCTAGAGTTGGTACACACTGATGTGTGGGGACCTACACCTGTTTCTTCTATTGGCGGATCACAATACTACGTTACATTTATAGATGATTCGACAAGAAAGGTATGGGTATATTTTATGAAGCACAAGTCTGAAGTATTTGCTATTTTCAATAAATGGAAGGTTTTGGTTGAAAATAAAACAAATCAGAAAGTTAAGTGCTTGAGATCCGACAACGGAGGTGAATATATCAATTCAGATTTCAAAGAGTATTGTGTTGTGAATGAGATTAGTATGGTGAAGACTGTTCCCCGAACACCTCAAGAGAATGGAGTAGCTGAACGAATGAATCGAACATTGAACGAGCGTGCTAGAATCATGAGATTGCATGCAGGGCTGCCTAAAACCTTCTAGGCAGAAGCTATTAATACTACTACCTATTTGATAAACAGGGGACCCTCTGTTCCTCTTGAATTCAGAATTCCTGAAGAAGCCTAGAGTAATAAAAAGGTAAACATTTCTTATTTGAAAGTGTTTGGTTGTTTATCATATGTTCATATTAATGAATGTGATAGGAGCAAGCTTGATCCAAAGTCTAATAAATGTTTTTTCATTGGTTATGGTGATATCGAGTTTGGTTATCGTTTCTGGGATAAACAAAATCGGAAAATCATTCGTAACAGAAATGTTATCTTCAATGAACAGATTCTCTACAAAAATTGTGTTGGGAAGACATCAGATGGTGATTACAAGTTGGAAGAGACTGGTACAATCGATTTGAGAGATTTTTCAGCTGAATATATACCGACTGTCGAAGAAGAACAATGTGTTGTTGAAGATGAAATTGTTGAGAATGTGGCCCTAGTGGTAAATCAGCAAAAACCGGTTATACAGTTGAGAAGATCGTCAAGGAATCGAAAACCAGTTGAGAGGTGGTATCCATCTCTAAACTATATCTTGTTGAAAGATAGAGGTGAACCTGAATGCTTTGAGGAAGCAATAAAATCTGATGAATCAGTTAAGTGCGAGTCTACGATGAAAGATGAGATGGACTCTTTGACGTTAAATCAAACTTGGGAGCTCACTGGGCTGCCAAAGGGAAAGAAAACACTTCACAACAAATGGATCTTCAGGATTAAAGAAGAACATGATAAAACTATGAGGTACAAGACAAGGTTGGTTATGAAAGGATTTCAACAGAAAGAAGGTATTGACTACAATGAAATCTTCTCTCCATTAGTTAAATTGATGACAATCAGAACAATTTTGAGTTTGGTTGTGAAAGAAGACCTTCATCTTCAATAAATGAATGTCAAAACTTCTTTTCTTCATGGTGATTTAGATGAAGAGATTTATATGCGACAACCAGAAAGGATTTGAAATCAAAGGAAAAGATGAGCTTGTGTGTAAGCTTCAGAAGAGTCTGTATGGTTTGAAACAAGCTCCAAGGCAATGGTACAAGAAGTTCGATAACTTCATGAAAAGTAACAATTTTTTGAGGTATGAAGCTAATCATTTCTGCTATATCAAGAGGTTTAATAAATCGTACATTATTCTTCTTCTCTACGTTGATGATATGTTGATTGCTAGAGCAAGCTTGTATGAGATTAACAAGCTCAAGAAAGAGTTGTCTGAAAAGTTTGCAATGAAGGATTTGGGTGCTGCTAAACAAATCATTGGGATGAGAATTTTCAGGGATGAAGAAGTTCTTTAGTTTTCACAAGAATAATATGTGAAGAAAGTTCTTAGCAGGTTCAATTTGTATGATGCAAAACCAGTTACTACCCCTTTAGCTAGTCACTTCAGACTATCTAAAGATCAGTCGTCTTCAATAGAGGGGGAGAAAAATTACATGGCAACTGTTCCGTATGCCTCTGCCATTGGTTGTATTATCTATGCGATGGTTTGCACAAGACTATACATAGAACATATAGTGGGAGTTGTTAGCAGATTCATTAACAATCCGGGTAGACAACATTGGGAAGCAGTAAAGTGGATACTACGATACTTAGGAGGAAGTACGGGTCTCGCTTTGTGTTTTCGAAAGTCTAATATGGGTTTGGAAGGATATGTTGATGCTGACAATGGTGGTGATGTTGATAGTAGGAAGAGCACAACAGAGTATATTTATACTCTGAGAGGTACAACAATCAGTTGAGTTTCAAAATTGCAGAAGATTGTTGCTCTTTCTAGTTGTGAGGCAGAGTATGTTGCTGTGACAAAACCTGCTAAGGAAATGATGTGGTTACAACCCTTTTTACGAGAATTGGGTCAAGACTATGAGGGAAGTGTGTTGCGATGCGACAGTCAAAGTGCCATTCATTTGTCAAAGAATCTTGTTTATCATGGCAGGACGAAGCATATACAAGTTCGTTATCATTTCATCAGGTCAACTTTAGAAGATGAAGTATTAGCTCTTGAGAAGATTCTCGGGAGTGAGAATCTAGCTGATATGTTGACGAAAGCTGTGACAAATGAGAAACTAAAGTTGTGTGCAAGTGGGAGATTGTTGAGTTATGGAGCCTACACTAATAATAAACTCTACATTGTTAATTAGAGTTTATTGAGTTTTC
The DNA here is from genome assembly GCF_907164915.1 of Impatiens glandulifera. Lineage (NCBI taxonomy): Eukaryota > Viridiplantae > Streptophyta > Magnoliopsida > Ericales > Balsaminaceae > Impatiens > Impatiens glandulifera. The sequence continues at coordinate 16,588,937 of NC_061869.1, read as the reverse complement.
TTTTTGGTTTTGGAATTGGGCCTGACCAAAGTTATTTAGGTTTATTACATGAATGTTTACCCTATAAATATGTGATTATTAAGGGTTTACATTGTCAAGACATAATTTTTTAGAGATAAAGTGTGAGACAAAAACTCTTTATTCCTTTCTTTTCTTCATAGTGAAATCTGGTGGTGACTGAAGTGGATGTAGCTCAATTTTAGTGAACCACTATAAATCTATGTGTTCTTGTGTTCTTCTTTCTTGTGTTTTTTTACAGATTGTTTTCAAACAGATCGGATTTGGGAGATACAAATCCTAACATCGTGAAAAACGGTTAAGCTAACTAATGTGACAAGCATTAACTACTCAAAGAGATATCAAAAGAATTGGAGCCCTCATTTTGAAAAGCCATCAGTCATATTATTGTATACTTGGATCGTCGTTTAATTAAGAGAACATTCCATCAATAAGTATTGCATGAGAGTCATGAGGTTCTATCTTTACATTACAGCTTTTTTTTTGTAAATAAACTTTAAATACGTTAGAAGAAAAATAATAAATCAGAGCGTAATGTTTGTGTCTATTCTCAAACTTGGATACATATTTTCCTTTTCTATATGAGGAATGATAGATCATGAGTAGCAAAATATTGATGGTAATTAATATAACTTGCAAGATGAGGATACTAGTTAAGTGATAATAAAAATAATGGATGGTGGATTTGAAGAAAATGAGACACATTCCAAATTTCAAGACGAATTTGATTTCCCTAACAATGTTAGATGTTCAAGGATATGGTGTTAATCTAAAAGAATGTATTCAAGAGAAAATTAGTACTTTTCAAGACAACTCGAGATAAAATTGGTATCTAGAAAGGAATTTAATAGTTTGTTTAACAATGAGTTTAATGGTGAACTCAACCAAAATGTGGAATTTAAAGCTGACGCATATGAGTCAAAAAGGTTGGAGGAGTTGAGAAAATAAAAGGTTGGATACAAAACTTGGAGAGTTGGAATTTTGCAAACATTGTGTGTTTGACAAATCATCTAGGGTCAATTTTAGAATATCTCATGTCAAGAGCAAGGGCATCCTAGATTATTGTGAATTCAGATGTTTTGAGATCATCCCAAACACTAACTTATTATAGAGCCAAATATTTTATATTAGTAGAAAGAATAATTTTGAAGAACGATTTAAAATGAATGGCTTTTAGTTTTAGAAGTTGATTTAGGTATATAAAGATTGTTGAAAGTTTGCAAATGACATCATTGAATGAAATCTTACTGTCTCCCATAAACCAAAACCAATTCTTCCATTTTATAGACTTAAAACAAATATCAAAATCAAGATTTTTTATGATTTGATTATATTGTCATATTGTATTCAATTTCGTGACCTTTGAGGAGGCTAATTAAATTAAATTCACTAAACATGGAACTTGAAGTTAGAACTTATTACAAAATTAGTCTCAACCAAAATTCTTTTAAAAATAATTTGATTTAATTCTAAAACATATAGTTGGTAAATTAAGGTATATATGATATCAGTAAATTCCTAAATGAATTATTATTTAAGAGAAGAAGTTACCATTTAAAAAATGTTTTCTTTAAGATTTCAGCGACGTCAAACCAATGTTGGAGGACTAAGTTCGCATTACATTGACCGAACTAGCTAAAGATGAAGAAATTATCTGAAGTTGTTAGAGGCCTGAGTTCGCATTACATTGACGGAACTAGCTAAAGATGAAGAAGTTGTCTTAAGCTGATCATAGTCGTTGACATAGTCGAATAGGAGAAACTCACTTTTAGTGGTTGGAGTCCGTTTCGGGGCTCCAAATCGACTATTGCTCGTGGCACCTTTAAAAATGTTGGATCTGAAGTAGACTTATTGACGAGTTAAAACTAAGGGGGTAAGCAGTTCGATTGTTAGTATTTTGTCTTTAAATTTATAGAAAAATATATATATATAAAAAAATGTTACAAATAAATTAAATAAAATATAATATACAAAGAACAAAATCACCAATTTGAGAAGTTGATTCGAGACATAAGATTAGTACTTTTTCCATAAAATAGTTCAACTGACTACCTATGTGTTAGAGTTCATCGCAGATGTCTGTCTCTCAGAGTATAACGAATCTAATAAGAATTCACCACTAAAATCACTACGCAACGAACTTGACAATGTACCTGAATCGATTACCGGGTTTCAATGGAAATACGAAAAGAAAAAATTTGAAGAACATTCTCAAAATAAGGAGATTTTTTTTTGAAATTATAGAGTAAATAACTCTTGGAATTCTAGAGTGATAAATGATAAGATGATATAATAGTGTACATAAGATGGTGTGGGATAAAATGTTATTTATATTGTTGAAATAATAAACTGTTAACAAAAATCATCAAAATTGATCCAACGATTGACATTGATTACCGTGTTTCAATGGAAATACGACAAGAAAAAATTTGAAGAACATTCACAAAATAAGGAGAAAGATTTTGAAATTATAGAGTAAATAACTTGGGAATTCTAGAGTGATAAATGATAAGATTATATAATATTGTACATAAGATGGTGTGGGATAGAATGTTATTTATATTGTTGAAATAATAAACTTTTAATAAAAATCATCAAAATTGATCCAACGGTTGACATTAATTGCCTCTTCATTTGCCTAATATTTTATCTTAGTTAAGAGTAATTGTTTGTCAAAATTAATTAAAACATTTATTTTACAATACTTAATGTTACGTGGTTTTTTCAATTGTTAATTATAATATTAAATTATTAAAATAATCTATATATATAATGATGCTTAATTTTTAAAGTGTCTGAATTGTCAGGGTCAAGAACTGTGATTAATTTAGATATATATGTGAGAGTAATGGATACTTGAGTCGGATTGTAGGTTGACCCGCCCATAAACTTAAAACGGTTAAAAATAAAATTAAAAATGATATATGTATGTTTCGAACTTTTTTGGGGGGAAAAGGACTTAGTGTCATTTCATTAAAAATTTCCAAAAACGATAAAAAAAACCACGAGTTTAAGAGGTCATTTTAGACAGACCTAGAATGATTTTGAAGCCGTAACATTCTCAATAAAAGAAAAAACGCAACTGAACTATTTAATTACAGTGTTTTTGTTTCTAATAATTTTAGTAAATGATAAATTCTAATTCCTGCTGATATTCCAATTCTGCTCCGTACTTGGAACTTTTCTCCACGTTCACGCAAGTGCGCCATAATCCAAGACTATGTCTTTCCATAATTCTTCAACACTTCTACGGGTTCTATCATAGACTTTCGCATTACGTTTCTGCCAAATGCTGTAAACTACTGCTTCAAAGCCGCACTTGAATACATTTATTGCGAATCTGTTTCCTTTGACTTTGAATAGTGTTGCTTCTTTGATTTCTTTCTATTTCTTCGGAAACTGATCAGCTCTAGGCTTTTAGAAAATCTGTCCCAAATTTCCAATGCTATATTGCAGCTCCCAAATAGGTGATCAATGGTTTCTTCACTTTCGTTGGTTGCATAGATGACAGCTCACGTCCGGGATGCTCATATACTTGTTGATACGGTCACGAGTGTTGAGTCATTCTCAGAAGGAAAGCCATAGGATGAACTGGTGTCAAGGAATGATCTTGGTTGACCATACGAGAGGAGTCCATTCTACTTTCTGCACTTTTTCTCGGATTACCTCCCATATTCTCATTGAGACCAGCTTCCCATTGTCTTCTGCATTCCATTCATGAACGTCGGGTCTGTCTCGGAGTTGTATGTTACTGATGTGATCCAGTATCCTTTGTCTTTTTGGATTTCTTCTCAAAAGCGAGTCCTAGTCTTCGTCTTTTACGTCTCTGATTTTCGCCACTACGTAGTCCCTTATGATACGTGTATTTTTTAACTCCTCTTTGTGAATGATTGGCTGATTTTCGAACCAGGGATCGTACTAGAACATAGTGTATTTCCTGTCCCTTAGCCGAATGTCGTAAAGGTCTGCAATATCACTTCTCAGTTTAAGAATTTTATTTATTGAGAAACTCATACCTTCATTGATTTTAAACGTCCAGACACTGGTTTCCTGTTTCATAAATCGCGTGTGTACCCATTTGATCCATAATGATACCCATTTGATCCATAATGATTCCTGGTTATGTTCCAATGCCCACAAATGCTTGAAGGTTAGAGCCTTGTTTCACTCGACACTATTCTTCATGCCAATGCCTCCCTCCTCTTTCGGCTTACAGAGAGCAGTCCATTTGACTTACTTACGGAAGACAACTTTCCCATAAGGAAAGAAAGTCAAATGGACCGCTCTCTGCAAACCGAAGAACGAGGGAGGCATCGGCTTGAAGAACTGTATCGAGTGGAAAAAAGCTCTCACCTTCAAGCATTTGTGGGTTTTGGAGCGCAATCATGAATCACTATGGATCAAATGGGTGCATACAAGGTTTATGAAATACGAAACCAGCATCTGGACCAGAAAAATTCATGAAGGTATGAGTTGGTCTCTAAAAAAGATTCTTAAACTAAGGAACTGCTAGAGTACGAAAAAAGCACTCTATTCTGGCACGACCCCTAGTTCGAAAACTAGCCTATCATCCACAATGAGGAGTTTCAAAATACCCGTATAAGAAGGGACTGCATAGAAGCGAAAATTAGAGACATTAAATACGGGAATTGGGACTCTCTTTAGAAGAAATCCAGAAAGACAGAGGATACTCGATCATATAAGTAACATACAATTACACGACAGACCAGATATTCATGAATGGAAAGTTGGGGATAATGGGAAGTTGGTATCGATGAAAATATAGGAGGTAACCCGGGAAAAAGCGTAGAAAGTAGAATGGGATCCTCTTGTATGGTCAACGAAGATTATCCCTCGACATCAGTTCATCATATGGCTCGCCTTCAAGGAAAGACTCAGCACTCGTGATCGTATCATAAGTATATGAGCATCACGGACGCGAGCTGTCTTCTATGCAGAGGAAATAAAGAAACCATAGATCACATATTCGGGAGCTGTTGTATTGTAGTGCTCTCGCGGGAACGTGAAGAAGAATTCCAAGCACTGAGCAGAACTGGAATATTTGTAGGAACTGGAATTTACCGTTTTTTGAACTCACTAGAATTGAAAGCATTGTAATTAGATAATTCATTTATATTTTTAGATTTTTGGTTTTTATTCAGAATGATACGACTTCAAAATCATTCTAGGCCTGTCTAGAATGATCTCTTAAACTCGTGGTTTTTTCCCATTTTTGGGAATTTTTAATGAAATGACGCTAAGTCATTTTTCCAAAAATAAAGCTGTCTTCCGCGATGCCCATAATGTTGAATATGTCCTGCTTTGTTTCGTCCTTCATCCTCCATAAAATGCCACACCTTTGCTTTCATTAATAGTAAGACCTATAACATTAGAAAAATCCTTAGTGCAACCCAAATAGTTTTAATGGAATCGACGTTTGTGTGCGCTAGAATAAACAAATCGTCAGTAAACCATAAATGGGTTACCTCCTCTACCTCTCAAAAAGGATGAAATATGTATGTACGATTCTTTCGGAACATCGCGGAGATGCTCTCAAAGATCGCCATGATAGATACGAAAAGGTAAGAAGAGAGGGGGTCCCCATGCCTTACCCCATTTTCACACTTGAAGTAGCCTCCGTGGACTCCATTGACGCTAACAACAAAACAGGATGAAGAAACGCATTACATAATCCAATCAATAAAAATCATAGGAAAAGCATATACAACTAGAAAATCCTGAATGCCTTCCCATCTAACAGAGTCGAAAGTTTTATTGATATCTATTTTAAAAGTCACTCTTGGGAATATTTTCTTTTTCCCGTAGCCATTTAAAAGGCTCTACATGAAAAAAATATTATGAGAGATTGTCCTATCATTTATAAATGCAGATTGATTAAGATTTATTATTTTTCCAATGACATTTTTAAAGCGTTTAAAAATGATTTTTGAAATTATTTTATAAACCACATTGCAAAAGGAAATTGGTTAGAAATCTTGTACTTTTTCGGGCACCGCAGTTTTGGAGATCAAGGTCAGGACCACTGTATTTAACTGCTTTAACATCTTCTTGTTCATAAAAAACTCCAGAACCCCATCAGTAATATCTTTACCCACAACCGACCAATTGTCTTTGAAGAACTTTGCATTGAAATCATCCAGATCCGGGCTTTTATTTCCATCAATACTGAATAGAGCTTCTTTAACCTCAACCCTCGTGACAACCCTTATTAACTCTTGACTATCATAAGCAGAAAATTTTCTATCTATAATATGATATAAGGTATTTAGGTGACTTTGATGCTGTTTTTTTACATATTAGCTGTTTATAGAACACAATAGCCAGATTTTGTACACCCTTCTGACCCTGAACATATTCTCCATCATCATTCTTCAGCCTGTACACGTTGTTTCTCATGTTTCTAGCCTTGCATTTCTTGTAGAAGAAAGCTGTATTTTTATCACCCAATGAAAGTCAGCTCTGTCTTGACTTCTGCCTAACAAAGTTCTCTTCAAGTAGACTCAGCTTCTTGAAGTTTTTGAGTACATCCCTCTTCGCCTTATTGAGTTGTTCAACACTATCATCCCTTAATAACATTTTCTGAACCTCTTCCAGTTCATCTCTTGTAACCAAAACTCTACTGAAGATATTGTTGAACTTTATCTTGTCAAAGATTTGAAATTGATTCTTCAGGATCTTTAGCTTTTCAGAAACCTTGTACATATTGGACTCCTGACATCTGTAGACCATACACTTTGAAGAATATTCTTGAATTTTTCGTTTTCAATCCAGAAGTTGAAGAATTTGTAGGCCTTCTTGAACATCTCCTCCTTTTTCCAGAATAATTTAATCGGGCAATGATCAGAAATTTCAGGATTCAGAACATGAAGTTGACTTCTCGGAAATTGGTTGATCTAATTCTCATTGACCAGACATCTATCAATCCTACTTTTCCTTATGCGCTCATCTCCTCTTGTAGAAGACCAGTTGAAGAAGTTCCTAGAATTAGTAGGCTCAATACAACCCATATCTCTTATGCAGTCATTAAAGTGAATCATATCCTAAGTGATTTCAGATTCTAGGCTACGATCAATTTCATTTCTTGTTGCATTATAGTCACCAAGGACAACCCAAGATTTATCACTACCAATCTAATTCCTAAAGCAATTCTAGAGCAGTCATCTATCAGTGCTTGAGTTACTATTGTACACAATAGCAGAATGGAACACAATTCTGGTGATTCTGTCTTTGATCTCATCCAAGATTGTTTAATTATTAGAAAAGAGAGTCTTGACCTCAGCAACTTTATTATCCCAGATAACCTAGGTTCTTCTTGTTTTGTCATTTGAATTGTGAATAATTTCCCAACTTCTATCAATACACAACTTGCTAACCTTGTCAATGTTCCGGCTTTTTACTTTTGTCTTAAGAATACCCATAATAGTGATTTTCTAGTTCTCAATGATTCTCCTGATTTCTTTGCATTTCAGAGGGTCAATGAGATGCTTTATGTTCCATGTCACTATATTTATGAATGGATATAAGTGTTGGGTTCCTGAATTTCAAGGCTATCTTAGACCTCATCCTTAGAGAAGTTATAAGCATCACTTGACTCACTATCTTCAATGGCAATAGTTTGATTGTGTGGAAAGTTGTTGCCGCTCGGTGGGGAGTGTTTCTCATAGATCTCATCCTCTCCCGTGTAGAGTCAGTAGCCTTTGGATCCAGAATCGTTCTGCTTTGTCTTTGATTTTCAGCATGTTCATTTTTAGTAGGTCTCTTCTGACTTTGAACCTTTTCACTGCTGGATTCATGTATGTTATCGATTTTAATTTGCCCCACTTCAGAACTAAGACTCACTACCTTATTCAAGACCAACAGATCTTCTTCTACATTTGATTTCTTGATTTCACAAAACCCAAGATTCCCCAAATCATTCTCTAGAGTTTTCTTATTATTTGCAATATTTTCAATGTTTTTTTAGTCTAGGTTTCTCCTGGTCACAATCTCGAAAGGTGTCTCTAAGTCCAAGGATCGGATCAATTCGAATTCTGGTGACATTGTTTCTTTGGTTCCTGCTTTCATTCCTAGAACTGTGAGGATCAAGACTAGGTTTGCTTGCTTCATAAGGGCCAAGAATTCCATGTCCTAGAGATCTTTGAATACCAGAATATTTGGATCCATAACTGGTAGTTACATTAGGACCGGCATTAGTGTCACCAATAATAATAGGACCCTATCAATATCAGGACCGGCCTTGCCAAAACCAGCATTAACAGTACCAGTTGCATCAAGACCGACAATATCTAATCCAATGACACGAGTAGATCTGGGAACAGTAAGGCCATGACCAGGATTAACAGGGCCAATATGACTGGGATCAGCATGATGAGTAATTCTAGGAATGGTATGACTAGGACCTGCTTTATTATGACCAATACCATGACCAGGATTGGTATTATTAGGACCGGCGTTTTGAACAAGACCTATTCTTGAAAAAATAGTATCCTTAGGACCGGTGTTTTGAATTTGACTAATATGATCAGCTTTAGTAGGGTCAGCTTGTACTTTTACCCACTTCATTCTTTTCCCGATCTTCTTTCTGATCCTTATTTATTTTTGCATTTGATTGTCCATCCTATCAGCATTAATGCGCTCATTAATGTTAACTTCAGATCTGTTCACATTTCTAGTAGCATGGTTAGATTCATTTAGATCATCTTCCTAAACATTGTTATTGGACTTCAATTTTAGATTATTATTATTGACAATGCATTTGCTCATCGAGTGTGTGAAAGTGCTACAACACGTACATCGATTGGGCTTCCATTCATACTGAACTCCAATATCAAACATATTCCCTAGTCTATCCTTTAGTTCAAGCTTGATCGGGAGAGAGCTACTTGGATGTATTTCAACACTAACTATGTCCAGAGTCGCTCTCTCGTAGCCTTCCATTGCTGGATCAAACATAAGTGGTTTACCTATTATACTTGATATATAAGTTAGACCAGCCAGACCCATTATGTTGAATAAGTGTGGTGGAACATTCTTTAGATTCACCCAAATTTGTTCTAGTTCAGGCGGTCTATGATTAGTATTAAGTTCCTCGCTCCACTTGTACAACTTGAATCTTCTACCTTTGATAAAGGTATACTAACTCTCAATAATCGGCTTTTGCTTCCATTACGGAATGATAGAAAATAGAATCCATGATCGTTGATTGTGATGCTTTTTAGACCAGATGATTCCTACTTACCCATCAACATTCTTCTAACCACAGCAAATGGTGCTTTCATATTACCCATGAAATGACCAACTATGACAAAATCTCATGCCTTTACGCATTTTTTTCAATTTCTGGTGGAAGTTCAAACCGGGTTGGATGATCAAGAGTAATTACCTTTGGGAATAGGGTGTCTATTTGGAATTTTCCTTTTTCTAGATAAAGCATAACATTTCCATTCCAAACTTTTCCTTCATGCCAGGTTCTGTTTGGGTTGCTCATGATTGTGTACACCGTCGTTTTATCACATTTTGATATTTCCTTCATGGAATCAACCGTCCATTTGATCACTTCATCATATTGGTCCTTGTTGAATAGATTCCAATATTTTAGATAATGGTTGTTAAATTGAACATTCAGTTGGTCGCTTCTTTCTTAGCCATAATGATCTCATGTTTGTTGACTTGAAAGAACAGCTTCTTCATCTGGTTTCTCAGTCCTTCCAAGTTTGTTATTTCATTTTACCTCATTGACCACTATGGACCAACAGTAGGATCTTTATTATCAGCCGGAGGGCTCTCTTTGCTAGGAGTTGCAGCAACATGAGGAGCTAAGGAGATGACTGTTTCAGGGTTGCTATCTTTTTGTGTTTTATTATTCTTTTTATCCCATCCAAACCTTGTGTTTTCAACAAAACCATTTCCTTCAACTGATCCAATCTTCTTTAGTATGTCCTTGTCTGTGCTCTTATCATGTGTACCAAGTTTCCTCTTTTGAATGCTATCAATAGGAGTTTCGGGATCTAGAATAGCAAGAGGGAAAAAAGCACTTAGGTTTAATGTCTAAGGACTAGCTTAAAAAATCACGGTCTCATTAGGATTCACCTCTTCATTCTTCTTGGAACTTGAGTTATTTTCTTTCATATTTTTCCTTTCCTTAGTTTTCGATTCATTATTTTCCTTCCTAACTTTTTTGGAGTTACTCAATCCTATACCGATCCTTTCAATTTAAGCGCTTGTCTTAGGAGAGAAACGAAAAGGGCAAATTGGAGCACCAAAGCATGCAACAACCGAAATCGAAAATTTTACTAAAAGGGTTAGAAAATCTTGAGAGTACTTGTGCATGTCTAATATATTTTTAGAAACACTTTGTTCTCGATTACATAACTTTTCGGGTTTCGATACACCTAATATGACTGATAAAACGGGATTTTTTCTGAAAGTGTTCCGAAAATTCTGAAGATTTATAAGGAGGTCAAAAATATTTTTTTGAATTTACAACGATAATTTCATAATTTTCAGACTATGGAGCTCCTGAAATGAGCGTTCCAAAATAATCTGTTTTTCAAACAGCCCCAAAAAATTATGGGAAAATGTTATTTTTGTTAAAAATAATATTTTTGATCACCCCTGAATTTTTGGAATTTTTGGAATTTTTAGAATTTTTATAAAATTGTTAGACAATTCTAGATCAACTAAAACTTCAAATGACCATAACTTTTGACTCAGGTCACCATTGAGGCTGAACCAATAGCGTTTGAAATTTCAACTTGTTAGATTCCACATTGATGTTGGAAGTAATCTTCAAGACTAGCCTAAGGTCCATGTAATTTTCGATGGAACGTCAAGGGTCTCGAAATGGATACCTTGGATTAAGGGCGACCTAACGTGGGCTGTATTTCTACCCACCAATAATACTTAGTTTCATATAAAAGCTAACTCAAAGATGGTTATGCCAAATAAAAGATATGAATTTTCAAAGTCAGTCCATGCTCTAGTTCGCTCCTAGAATGGAGTGGGTGAGCTTCCATCGTATTGTTGAGAAAAATTGACTATCCCAGCTGATGTATGGAGACACTAGACCACTTCCATATGAACAGAATAACTCTTAGCTTTC
>NC_061869.1:15953475-15977697 GCF_907164915.1 Impatiens glandulifera | reverse complement strand
GTGCGGTCACGTTCCGAATACTCTTGGTCGGTTTGGTAGCTTGACCGGTTGGTTTTCTTTTGCCGGTTCCGGTTCGGTTTCTTGTTCCTGCATGGAAAGTTTATTTAGGTTAGGTTTATTTGAACCGGTCTTATTTTATCTAACAATTTCTCCCTTTTTGATTATTTTATTTAAAATTATCAAAATCATGTAAGTTTGCAACCGTAGGCCGGTTGTTTTGTTTGGCCGGATTTTTGAAACTGACTTGGGAGAATTTTTCGAAAAATGTTTGAGAAAAATTTTGGAAGAGTCTTTATCTTTTATCTTATCAATTTTTCCCTTTTTGATTATTTTATTTAAAATTATCAAAACTAAGTAGAAATGCAAAAGAAGGCCGGATTCAAAAATAACTTTATATTTATATATATAGATGACCGAAAGAGACAAAATATATATAAAAGTACTAAGGCAATAAGAGGAAAGGTAGTCCCTATTCAGAGTCCGTGAAGTCATATATGCTCTTCTTCTTCGGTTGCTGTCGACCGGTCGGTTCGGAAGTTCGGCGTTTAGTGGACTGGGACCGCAGTTGTTCTTCGACTTCCTCTTCCACTTGGTCGGCTTGCTGCGATGTACCCGTTACGACCGTGTCAGTGACCTCATTGAGCAGCTCGGCTATCTTAACTTTCTTAGGGGCCTCCCTTTTTCTCTTTTTCGGTGCTGAATCGGAGGCGGCTGCCTTTTTCTTCTTGTTTTCCTTTGCGTAGCCTTCCAGCCTCCGTGCCTCCCTTTCCAACCGGGCGGCATCCTCCGCAGCTTGATTGGCCACTTTCTCAGCAAACCCTGGGAATATGGCCCCAGCCTTTTTAATCCGCGCGGCTTCCTCTTCCGCTTCGGTCAGCTGAGATGGGCGCGGTGCCTTTTTATCTTTTCCTGCTTCGGCATCCAGCGCATCCTGGACCCTCTTAGCTACTTGAGCATCAGCCGCTACAGCCACGGCGTCCGCGTTCACCTTAGCCCTTAGAATTTCGGCCATTTGTTCGGAAAGCGCCTTCACTTCGGCCACGAGACTCCCATTTATCTTCTCGAGTTCGGAGACCCGGTTAAGTGTCGTGCCGATCAGATCCTCACTCATCGCATTCAGCCGTTGATCGGTATCTCTCTCAAGCCGGTCGAGGTCTTTCTTTAACTCGGAGGTCACATCCTCTAGAATTGTGGTTCGCTGAACACATTTATCTTGCTGAACCGCCACTTCCCACAGACCTTTGCCGAGTTCTGAGAACCGTTCTTGATGTCTTTCCAGTAGATTCCTTGTGACGTCGGTGAATTTTAGGGCCGAATCAACTATCCTGCCGGATCTATCTTTGAACGGCTGAACCGCGGTCTCGTCGAACTCTTTAATGCGGCTATCAATCCGTTCTGATATGGATGCTTCAAGCTTCTGAAATCGGTCTTCAACCCATTCTTTAGTGAAGTCTGAAGCGGTGACTTCCGGTGGTGGGGGAGGTGATTGCACGGTGAGATTTGGATCGGCTCTGTCACTGGATTCTATCGGTGCCGCATCCTCCCTTGGAGGTGTTGGACAGTTAACCGGAAACTTTACGATCTGGGGAGCAGTGTAGACCGGTACTTGCATCCGGCTACATATGGCTTCCAGCCGCTCGATTTCTTGAATTAGCTCCCCTTTGGCTTTTTTAAGCCTTGCTATCACCCGCGGCGCTACGGTGTCCACCGATTCCATCTTGTTGATCTCCTCCGTAATTTTCCGGATCCGAGATTTTAGTTTCTGAAGTTGGACCTTCGGTAACAAGAGATAGGTTTGGTATTGTACCTCTTGGAGTGTGTTGGAGTTTGTAATGTTCATCATCAGATCTTCCACTTCCTCCAATCTGTCGATGCATTGCTTTTCCGTGTGGCCCGGTAGGATTTCTCTATAAGGCGTACCGAACCGGTGCTCATGCCACTCCAAGTATAGCTCTTCAATCGTCTCGGCTCGCCGTTTGACGCCTTGAAGGAGTTTCCGGGCTAATCTATCGGCCTCTGCTTCTTCGGCCTCCTCCCTCGTTTTGTCGGTACCTTCGTCATCGGCCTCTTTGTCAACCTCTTCTTCACCACCCTCTTCTCTTCCCTCGGCGGTCTCAGGGTTGATGTTTGATCCGGCATTATTCGGACTCGGAGCCAAATAGTCGTCTTCATTGACCGTTCTATCATCCTCGGTCTTCTCCGGATCGGTGTGCTCAGATGCCCACTCATCTTCTGTTTGTTGTGGTGATTCTGAGACAGATATCTCTTCTTTGCCTTTGCTTTCGGCCTTTGCTTTGGCTTGGCCAGCTTTCTTGGCAGATTTCTTCTTTCGGCCACCTGTGGAACTGGGGGCCGGCTGCGTCCTTTCAAGGAATTGCCTTGATCTAATGAGGCATCGTTTCGCGACAGCGACGCCGGACCGATGTCGAGATTTAGGTGGAGGAAGATCTTACCGAGAGGCACGGCGTATCCCCACGACCGGTTTGAGTCCGGTTTCACCATATCCATGAGGTTGCTGAACACCGCTCTTGCCTAGTTGACCTCTCTTCCCTCCATCAGACCGATCAGCATCTTGATTTTATCTCTTGTGAGGTTGCTGAGGTTTCCTCCCCTCGCCAGAATCGCTCGTGCGAAGATGTCACATACCGGGATTAGCTCCGGCTTCAGCATTTGTTTGCTCCCGGATGTTTTGATCGGCTCATTAGTTGCCGATAGAATGTGGCAAGCCGCCTCAAAGGTGTCCTGCTCTATTTCTGCCGTTGCATCCTGGCCGGTTGTTGGAAGATGCAGGCTCTCGGCCACCAATGCTTCGGTGAGCTCTATTTGGGAACCGCATACAGTTGCGGTGATCTTGTCGTAGGCAACGGTTGCGGTTTTGAAGAACTCTTCGACCGCATCTTTGTAAATAACATGAGGACCGCCGAGGAAATATTCCAGACCGGTTTTGATTACCCGGTCAATAACTTCCTTCGCCTCGGTCGTACCATTCAACCGGATTTCCTCGAAATCCACCTGAGAATAGAGTTTGAATAAAGCCGAATCACGCCCCATGTTATAGAGTTTGAGAGTGTGAGAGAGAGAACCGCTTCAAAAGAGTTAGAGAGCTTAGAGAGAGAAAGTAGATTCGCGTGAGAATGAAACAAAATGACCGAAGGTCCCTTTTATAGATGCGGTTTGGAAGCACAACCGTCCCATCAATAATGGGCGGGAATTTTCCCTCCAAATGGAAGTGGCGCCAAACTATGGGCGGTAAAACAAAAAAAAGGGGGCGGCAATTTTGGGCGGGAGATTTCCCTCCAAAATCCTTTGCTTATGTCATTGATGACGCACTCGTTTCTTTGAAACCGGTTGATTGAACGGTTTCTAAGTCCAATTGGTTATTTTGAGTGATTAAAGTGTTAACAGATTGAGCAGATTTTATGTGACCGGATAAGAACGCGGTTATAGTTTGAAGATGTTAACCGGTTACTTAGATAAATGTTCAAAGAATTGAGAAGACACGGTCATTTAAACTGAAATGATATTAAAATTCAAGAAATAGTAGAGAAAGGAAACCGACATAAGATTCGGTACAGAAATAGGCATACAGAAATAATGTAAAGTACAGCCTATTGAAAAGACATTCTTCAGATTCGTTCTATTGCTGAATCCCTGTCGAGGATGTTTGAAGAAGAAGCCGGTGTGCCCGGTCCGAACTCTGGTCGGTACCCAAGAATTAGCTTGCTAATATGCGGTGCATAACCGAGCCCTTTCTTGGTCAGCACCATATTCTTTAGGTTTTCCCATATGACCGTTGACCAGTTGATGGCCGATTCGCAAAGAATGTGGGTCATGATGTTGTAGGTATTCCTAGAATATCGTTGATTCGGTGATTGACACAGAATCGACCGGGTCACGATTTCGAGCAGTAGCTGACCGTGACTAGCAAGTTGGGTTTTTGGCCCAAAGTGTTCCACCGGAGAAGGGGTGGCCGACAGGTATTGCGCGGTTTCAAATCCCGCAAGGTCCTGAATAGTCAGAAAGTCAGAGAAACCTTCAGTGGGTAGACCGAATAGTGAGGCAAATTCAACCTCATCGATCCAGAACGTATGGTCTCTGACAGTAGAGACGATGTACTTTCCCCTGATGCAGGCGCTTCGAAAGAAGGCCTTGACATCGTCTAGGAGAATAGGACCGGCCTCTTCAAGAAAAGGTTGAAGACCGGTTTCAGCGAGAGAGTCATACATGAGTTTCTGCTTAGTAGTACAGTCCCTCTCGCCCATGCAAGAGTTGAAATCAATGCTTAGAAAGTTTCCCAGAGTTCTGCTCGGCATGATTTCGGTATTGAGAGAGACGGGATTCAAGAATATCAGAAGTGAGTTTGTGCTTTTCGGATGTGATAAAATGAGTAGTGGATGGCTCCTTATATAGGATCGGTTTTGGAGGGAAAATCTGAGCATTGATGGTCAGTTTTGTTTTATTAAGGAAAGGAATCTTTACCTTTTCAAGGCGCATGGGGAAGCGGCAGATTGCAAAGCCCAAGGTAGGTGTTGGTTGGGAAGTAACTAGGTTAGTTGGATATTAAATGTGCGGGTGGTTGGAGGTTATCTCATTAATTGGGATTATCCCATTAAATGCACATAAACATAACCGATATTAGATTGAAGCCGAAAATAACAGGGACAATGCCGAAAGTGGCATAAAGAACGATGAAGAAAACATGAAATCAAGAAAGTCATAAATAAAGCCGAAATAGACATGGATAAAGCCGAAACGATCAAACTTGAGTTGGTGAAAAGTACACCCGGTGCATGAAGCAAAACGACCGGGTGCAGGAAGGAGTGACTCAAGGTGCATAGGTGTTGACATCACCGTTGTTGCGGTTTCTTCTCCTCCAGGCCCTCTCGAACCGCCTATAAAATGGGTCAGTTACTTCTTTGGTGAGCACCTAAGCTTGGTTCAAACCTTCGCCGGGACAGGTTGGGACTCCAAGCTCCACAAGGAGACAACTTAGTTGGGGGATGAAACCGACTGATCGGATGTCGACCATCCAAGTAAGGATGTCAAAAAGCACTCTAGACCAGTTTACCGGTGTGCCGGTGATTATAGCCGCCATCATGTTGAAGTTCGAGACACTGTAGGTATTTGTGACATCCTTTCCAAAGATGCTCTTACCGAGCACATCATTTAGAAGCTGATATTCAGCTCTCAGACGTGATTTTGCTCCGTGATCTTCAACTGGTTCGTCAGACCGGGAAAAGGCGATGGAGACCTCGGCCTTTACATCTGCCGGAATGTCTAGATCTGTTATCCCGTGCCTTGGCAGGCTAAGACACCGCGCAAAGTCCCGTTCGGTGAAATCAAAGACAATGCCTCCCACTTTGGATTGAATGTGGGTTTCAAAGTGGGGGGTGCCCCTAAACACCTTTGCGTGGTAGAAGAATTCCAAAATGGATTCCGGATAGATAGTATGTTTGTTGTCTAGGAAACACTGAAGGCCGGTTTCCTCTAGAGATTTGATCATTTTATATATCTCATATTGATCTGTGGTTGAGCAGAATTGAAAATCAACCTGAAGAATGTTGGGAAACTGAGACATTTTTGCCTTAGTGAGAGGATATTCTTTTGTCTTGTGAGTGTTGTGGTGAATGTTTGCTTCACTTAAATACTAATTTAGGGACTATCCTATTGTCCAGGCATTAAATGAGATGATGTCTATTAACTGCAGGATAAAAGATATTGCATGAAATAGGCATGTTTGCAGTCTAGGTGTCGGTCATAGGCCTGGACTGTGAAAGATATCAAAAGATCTTCACGTCTTTTTAGGCGCGACCATTTTACTTTGAAAGGGCAATGTTTCAGAACAGATATCTGTAAGCATTGATAATTATTCCACTTCTGTTTGAATTTCAAATAATCTAAGATGACCTGTTTCCGAACCGGTCAGTCATCAGTTGTTCATCCCGATGCGGTTATTTGATGCATGCATCAAGTAACCGGTCGGTTTACTCTGTCTAATGAACTGGGCGGTTCTTCCATAGGTCACTCGAAAATTTGAAGTTCAACAGTTAAGGAGGAACTACCGGTTTTGTTTGTCTGAACCGGTTTCCCTTTAAGCATCCTTAGGAAGGATCTGACTAATGTCGGTTAAACTGAGAGTAAGTCTGAATTGAGAGAACTTAGCTTCCTGTAGAGGCTTTGTGAAGATATCGGCTACTTGTTGATCGGTCGATACGTATTCCAGCCGGATATGCTTCAGCGTGACATGTTCTCGGATAAAGTGATGCCTTATGTCGATATGCTTGGTTTTGGAGTGAAGAACCGGATTGTAAGTTATCGCTATGGCACTCGTGTTGTCACAGAAGATCGGTGACTCTTCGGCTATGACACCGAAGTCCTTCAGCTGTAGTTGTATCCATAGGAGTTGAGAGCAGCAACTTCCGGCCGCCAGATATTCAGCCTCCGCAGTGGATGTGGTCACAGATGTCTGCTTCTTGCTATGCCATGAAACAAGCCGGTCACCAAGGAACCGACATGTTCCGCTGGTGCTTTTTCTGTCAATCTTACACCCTGCATAATCTGCGTCTGAGTAACTCGTTAGATTGAAGGACGAGTCCTTTGGATACCACAGACCGACATCAGGTGTGCCCTTTAGATACTTCAGTATCCTCTTTGCGGCTGTGTAGTGAGATTGTTTTGGATTTTCTTGGAATCTCCCACAAACACCAACTGCAAACAGGATGTCCGGTCTACTCGCTGTCAGGTATAGGAGGGATCCGATCATGCCCCGGTATGCAATCTGGTCTACCGATTGGCCCTCGTCATCCCTGTCCAGTTTAATTGATGAGCTCATTGGAGTAGCCGCCGAGGAGCAGGTGTCCATTCCGAACTTCTTTAGTAGCTCCTTGGTGTACTTAGGTTGGCTTATGAAGGTTCCTTTTTTGAGTTGTTTAACCTGAAGACCTAGGAAGAAACTTAATTCTCCCATCATACTCATTTCAAATTTGTCAGTCATCATTTTTGAAAACTTATCACATAGCTTAGGATCGGTAGATCCAAAAATGATATCATCTACATAGATTTGAACAAGTAGGATATGTTCCTTCTTTTCAAATTTAAACAATGTTTTATCCACCAAACCGATGGTGAAATCATGTTGTAATAGAAATGCGGTTAGTGTATCATACCAGGCTCTAGGTGCTTGCTTTAGAACGTACAAAGCTTTATTTAGCCGGTATACGTGGTTTGGGAATGCAGCATTTTTGAAACCGGGTGGTTGTTCAACATACACTTCTTCACGTAGGTCACCGTTTCAGAAATGCACTTTTAACATCCATTTAAAAAACTTTAAAGTTTTTGAAAGCTGCAAAAGCAAGAAAAATTCTAATAGCTTCAATCCTGGCTACAGGAGCAATTGATTCTTTAAAATCAATGCCTTCTTCCTGTTTGTAACCTTGAGCCACTAATCTGGCTTTGTTCCTCGTGACCAAACCGTCCTCATTGAGTTTGTTTCTGAATACCCATCTTGTTCCTATAACCGATTGATCTTTCGGTCTGGGAACTAGGTACCAGACTTTACTACTCTCGAACTGGTTTAGCTCTTCTTGCATTCCCAAGATCCAATCCGGATCTGACAATGCTTCATCTATTCTTTTCGGTTCAATCTGGGATATAAAGGCTGAGTTAAAATATCCTTCCAGAAGTTGATTCCTAGTTCGAACAGGTTCTGAAGGGTCACCTATAATTTGCTCAAGAGGATGTTTGCTGTTTCTTCTGAGATTCAGTTCAGGGATGTCTACCAAATTACCGTTTATTTGATCAAGGCTAGACATGTCGGTAGGCTGAACGAGATTGTCAGACCGACCGACTCCCTCGGATTGGACCGAAGTGTCAGCTTCCTGTTGTGGAACAGCTTGATCCGGCTGGGTTTCAATGTTACCCATTTGGTCATGGATAAACCGCCTGAAGACCGGAGTCTCATCTTCACTATCAGAATGGATATCGTTATTTTCCAATCTGTTGTGTAGATCATAGCATGAAGCAGTATTGCTTTCAACCGATTCATCGAAAACAACGTGAATTGTTTCCTCCATGGTTGCAGTTCTATTATTGTATACTCTATATGCTTTACTTACTGCTGAGTACCCTAGCATGATGCCGGTATCTGTTTTTGCATCAAAAACGGTGAGTTGGGTTTTACCATTTATATGAATATAACATTTACAACCGAAAATCCTGAGGTACTTAAGTTTAGGAACCCTGTTAAAATAGACCTCATACGGCGTTTTGTTGTGAAATTTGTTTATCAAAGACCGGTTTTGTGTATAGCATGCAGTGTTGATAGCCTCAGCCCAAAATTTCTGAGCAATGCCGGAATCGGCTATCATGGACCGTGCGGCTTCCTTGAGAGTCCGGTTTCTTCTCTCGGCCAGGCCATTTTGTTGAGGAGTCCTAGCACTAGACAACTCGTGTCTAATGCCGGATTCATCAAGATATGTGGTTAATGTACTATTGGTAAATTCGGTACCTCTATCACTTCGAATGCTGTTAATGCGAGTTGATTTTTCATTTTGCAAGCGCTTAAGAAGTGTGATCAGGTTTGATACGGTTTCACGTTTAGATGGTAGAAATATTACCCATGTATATCTAGAATAATCATCAATAACTACCATGATGTAAAGCATACCTCCTAGGCTAATGACCTGAATCGGTCCAAATAAATCCATGTGAAGAAGATCTAAGCAACGGCTAGATTGGATGTTTCCTTTGCTCTTAAAGGATGACCTAGTTTGTTTACCCATTTGGCATGCTGAACAGACCTTATCCTGGTTAAATACTATATCAGGAATACCTTCAACTAACTTTTTACCGCGAATGTAGTTTAAGGTTTTCATGTTTAGATGGTTTAGTCTCTTGTGCCATAGCCAGGTTTGATCAGTCTTAGCTATCATGCATATAGGATATTCTACTTTAGTTTTCCAGTCTACCTTGTAAATGTTACCTATCCTATTTCCGGTTAGTAGTACGATACCTTGAGAATTCTTAACTAAGCATGCATGTTTAAGAAATTCCACCGTGTATCCAACATCACACATCTGACTAATGCTAAGTAAGTTAAAACGTAGGTTTTCAACTAAAAGTACATTATCAATAGTTAGGTTACCATGGACAATCTTACCCTTGCCCACAGTTTTACCTTTTGAGTTGTCACCAAAAGTGATTAGAGCACCGGTTACTGATCTGATGTCGGTTAGCAAATTGCTGTTTCCGGTCATGTGCCTGGAGCATCCGCTGTCCAAGAACCATTCGGAGTTTCCTAGCCGTTTCTTTGGATCCTGTTCCTCATTTGCCATGAGACATGTGAGTTCATCGTCGCTATCACCGTGAGCCCATAGACTTCCTCCATCGTCGGCTATCAGTGCTTTTGGTACCTCACTTCCTTCACCAGTTTGTTGATAATTGTTTCGGTCATTCTGATAGTCCGGTTTCTGGGTATCTCTCCTCGGTTTCATGCATTCCCACTTAAAATGTCCCAAACAGTTACAGTTATAGCATCTTACATTGGATTTGTCACCATAGTAGTTGTTCGTAGGTTGGCTTCTTTTCATGAACCTCCCAAACTTCTGTGCAAGCATTGCCATAGCATCCTCAGTAAACTGTTCGGCGGTTCTGATCGGTACGGGTGCAGGAACCGGTATTGGTGCAGGTGCAGGAGTAGGTACAGCCGGTTCTGTAGATGTGATTAGTGCTCTGGTTGATGTTGAGGCCGAGACTTCCTCTTCGGTCCTAAATCTCATCTCGAACTCATATGCCTTAAGATCTTCGAATACATCGTATAGTTTCATCTTACGTAGGCTCTTTGATTCCCTCATTACTATTGTCTTTATGTCCCAGGCACTTGGAAGAGATCTCAAAGCCTTCATAACTACCTCTTTGTTCTCATACTTCTTGCCTAGAGTTGTTAACTCATCTAACACACCAGTGAACCGGTCACTGTATTCCTTCATAGTTTCTCCTGGTTTCATCTTGATGCTTTCAAACTTCTGTGTGACCATCATTATTTTGTTCTCCCTTGTTCTTTCATTTCCTTCAAAGATTTGGATAACCGTGTTCCATGTCTCCTTCGCGGTTTTGCAGTCTCTGATCTTGCAGTATGTGTTTCTGTCCACACTGTTGGAGATCCGGTTTCTAGCATGGTTGTCCAGATTGTACCTTCTCCTATCTTCAGTCGTCCATTCCTTTCTGTCTTTATCAATGAATATCGGTCCTTCGGTCAGAATGGACTCCATTTCATCATCCAAGGTGACCAAATGCAGGTGCATGCGTGCCTTCCAGTTGGCAAAGTCATCACCTTCTAGCATTAGAGGCCTATCTTGATACATGCTTGCTTGAGTATTGAAACTAACTGCTCTGATACCAATTGTTAGGATCTAGATCGCCGCTGGGGAACCGGGGGTTGGACCGGTTAGCGGTTCACACTCGAAGGGTGGTGGTTAATCCGATTAGAGATTAACATCGGGGTTTCAATACTACACAACTTGTCACAAACCCTTGAACTAGGTTCAAGCGCGGAAGAGGTTTGCTTTCAGGTTGAAGAGGCACGCTTGTATGATAGGCAGAATCGGTATTGTATAATGGAGGTTTGAAGTTTGATGGGTCGGCTTTGGTAACCTGGAAGTACGGCTTGGATAGGATTAAGTCGGTTATAGTGGTATAAATCGGTCTAGTAGTGAAACCGGCAGACAGTAAATAACAAGACAGATTTTATGGATGTTCGGAGATAAAACTCCTACGTCACCCCTTCCTCTCGAAACCGCGAGAAGGATATTCACTAAGGAATACAAGTACAAACCGATCGAGACTTATTTCCTGCTCGATAACACTCTTACAATTTACACCGAAATTGTAAAACACACTTTGATTCTAACACTTAGGCTCTCTTAGAACAACACGGTCTTATCACTTGTAGAATAAATGCTCTTGGAGTTTCTCACTTGTCCACTGTGTCGCTTGTTGTCCCGTATTTACTCTTCTGCAACTGCCTCCTTTTATAGGTGAAATATGCCAACGGTCATATTTCACTTCCTTGAATATGATTGGCTGAGCAGAGGTGCAGTGATTTAGTGTTTCAGAGGTTCAGACTTGCGGTCGCTTGCTCAGACCTGATGGTCAACCTCAGACCTGGTGTTCTGTCTCAGACCTGTCGGTCTGTTCTTCCGGTGAGTAAGACAAACCTGCCGGGTTTGTCTTTTACTTGATGTAGGCACTGTCTGTTGGACAGTTGTCTGTACTTGGAAGATTTCCCTTCTGTCTTATCCCGAAGTAGAAAGATCCGGTAGTACTGTCTTCTGCAGCCTACAGTCTTTCCTCAGACTTGCATGAATGTGGAAGTGTTCAGTCTGTTCCTTTGATATCGTTCTCAACAGATACCCGAATTGTCTTCTTGTACTGGTCGGTCATTTGACTTAACCGAATGGCTTTTGGTATGAGTAATGTAACCGGACTTCTTCCGGTTATTCCTTTGCCTTGTGGATGATCGGCTGTTTGATGATTCCGGTTTTAAGCTTTGGCCGATCCTTTCTTTGTGCGGTCACGTTCCGAATACTCTTGGTCGGTTTGGTAGCTTGACCGGTTGGTTTTCTTTAGCCGGTTCCGGTTCGGTTCCTTGTTCCTGCATGGAAAGTTTATTTAGGTTAGGTTTATTTGAACCGGTCTTATTTTATCTAACAAATACTGTCTTTTCCTATCAATTCAATCTTATCATTTCTATTATGAACATGCATATTGTTACAGTATGAATTCCCAATAAAACTATTCTCATGTAATTCATCAGCATGTGGAAAAGAACTCATACCCAATGTTGTATTTGGCATAGAATCAATAGGCGCATCTTCTCCGTTGTTTAGGACTTCATCCATGATTTCTGGCTTCTACTTCCTAGGATTGTTAAGAGACCTGCGAGTTTGTCTATCAGACCTAGCCTTGCTGCTTGTCGACGGCCCCTTCAGCACCTTCTTAGGATCATCAGGGCGGACTTGAAGGACGCCCCTTGCCCGAGTAACTACACTGTACGGGCGTGTACAAGTCATTGGAAAGATCAAGCGCAAACTGCCTAATCTTCAAAGGAGCCACAGAGGTTGGAATTCTACAGCAAAGGGTGGGCGCAAACAGAACGATTGGAAACCAATCGCACCGGAACAGGGGCTTGAAATAATTGCTCAAACAAGAAAGGGTTTAAGCAATTTTGGAACGGTCTGTAGCTACGAAAGCTTCCTCCAAACCGAACACTTGATTCAAACGGCGATAAAGAAGTTCAATGGAGACCTATCCGCGCCTCGCGGTGTGGTTTGATGTCCCGACCGAGGTCCGAACTAACCTGTAAACGAAAAGTGAGAAGAGGAGGGCGACCGACGCCAATTCGACGTCAAGTCTGTACAGAAGGGGGTTTGACGAAATGCTCCCGTCAACGGTAAGAGAAGATGACCGCGACCGTTCCTTGCCAAAGGGCGCACGACAACCGATCGAAGGTGCTGGAGGATGGCGGCCGACTTCCGATGTAGAAGTGCGGTCGCGGCGAGAATCCGTGTCGTTTGTGTTGTTCGTGCCGATCGTGCCGAATGTGCCGATCGTGCCGATCGTGCCGATTGTGTCGATCGTGCCGAAAACGACCTAAATATCCGATCTAGAAACTATAATCGTGATTTCTTCCGATTCCTCCGTTCAAATTGAAATTCCTTCGGTCAGATTGTAAGCGAAACAGTTTTGGTCTATGGCAGATCAAAATGCGAGTCTTGCTTAAACAACAAGGCGTCTGAGCACCATTGTCGAAGGAAAAGGCAAAGATAGTTGCAGGTCCTGCAAAGGAGTCTTCCTCTAGTAAAATCACTGCTGAGCTTGAGGTCTTGGAAGAGAAGACACACTCAACAATTTTACTTTGTCTGGCTGATGAAGTGATTACTGAGGTATCAGATGAAGATACCGCAATCGGTCTGTGGTCGAAGTTAGAGGCTTTGTACATGACAAAGTCACTGACTAACAAGTTGTTATTGAAGCAACGCCTGTTCAGTCTTGGTATGCTTGAAGGTAAGTCTCTTCGTGAACATCTTGATAAGTTAAACACTATATTACTTGAATTGAGAAATATAGATGTTAAGATCGAAGATGAAGATGCTGCATTAATTCTGTTGGTATCTTTACCCAACTCGTTTGAAAATTTTGTTCAATCGTTCGTTGTGGGTAAAGACTCTGTAACTCTAGAGGAAGTTCGGTCAGCACTTCATACTAGAGAACTGTGTCATAAGGCGAGCGGTGAAATTGTAGACAGTCAAGCATCTGGGTTGATTGCCAGCACAGTCAACTACAAAGGGTCTGGAAAGAAGAAGGATCAGAAATACAAAGCTAAAGGCCCTAGTTCTAAAGACATCTGCAATTATTGTAAAGAACCTGGTCACTGGAAGAATAATTGTCCTAAGAAAATGGGCAAATATTCTACGGCTGCGATAGCACATAAAGACAGAGACACCGACTCTGAGGAGGACATTGCCCTTGTAGCTAATGCTTCTTTACACCCTATTGATACGTGGGTGTTGGATTCAGGGTGTTCATATCATATGAGTCCGAACAAAGAATGGTTCGATACCTATGAAGATTATGATGGTGGAAACGTTGTCATGGGAAATGATGCCATATGTAAAACGGTGGGTATTGGGACTATCAAAATTTTGACTGATGATGGTAATATACGGACCCTAACTGGCGTTCGGCATGTTCCTCAACTGAAGAAGAACTTAATATCTTTAGGCATTTTAGATGCTAAAGGTTTCAAGTTTAGTAGTGAAGAAGGAACATTGTGCATCAGTAAAGGTTCAAAAAATAATACTGAAAGGTATTAAACAGAATACCTTGTATATACTACAAGGTAAGACGCTGACAGGTTCCGCTGCGGTCGCATCCAAATCTGTGAATCGGCACCCTGATGTAACCAAGTTGTGGCATATGCGACTTGGAAATATGGGGGAGAGGGGGATGCAAATTCTGTCCAAACGAGATCTTCTATCTGGCCACAAGGTTACCAACCTTGAGTTGTGTGAACACTACATTTTCGGGAAAAAACATCGCCGCAAGTTCAGTAAGGGAGTTCACAAAACTAAGGGCACACTGGATTATATCCACTCTGATTGCTGGGGTCCTGCTCAAGTTGAATGTATAGTAGGTTATAGCTATTTTGTAACATTCATAGATGATTACTCAAGGATGACCTGGTTGTATCTTCTGAGACATAAGAGCGAGGTATTTAAGACCTTCAAACATTGGAAGGCACTGGTGGAGAATCAAACTGGAAAGAAGGTTAAGAGACTGCGAACAAATAATGGGCTTGAATTCTTTTCATCTGAGTTTAATGAGTTCTGCAGGGATATGGGGATTGCAAGACATCACACTGTCCGAGGTACACCAGAGCAGAATGGTGTAGTAGAAAGGGTGAATCAAACATTGTTAGAGAGAGTTAGAAGCATGCTCTCTAATGCGGGATTGACTAGAAAGTACTAGAGCGAGGCTGTCTTAACAGCTTGCTATCTGATAAATCGTGCACCACACATTGGGATTGATTGCAAAATCCCTTACGAGGTATGGTCTGGTAATGTCGTTGATTATTCTCATTTGAAAGTCTTTGGGTGCACATCTTACTATCATGTTAATGAAGGAAAATTGGAACCAAGGGCAAAATAGGGTATTTTCATGGGCTATGGAGATGGAGTCAAGGGATATAGAATCTGGTCATCTTCTGAAGGTAGAGTAATCCTCAGTAGGGATGTCACCTTTAATGAGAAGTTTATATTTAACTCCTCTATCAAGCCATCACTTTCTGGAGAAAATAATAATACTGAGAAATAGGTGGAGCTTTAGGTGGCTCCAGTTCAAGGGACAACTAACATGACACACGATACTTATAAGCCATCTAAGGAAGTTTATAAATTTGGAGCACCTGAAAGTCAATCTGACATTGCAACACGATCTAGAAGGCAAATTAAAGCTCCTGACAGGTTAATTCATTCAATCGAGGGAAGAAAGATCTCAACTGGTCCTGGAAGTAGGACAATCAGTCCATCTATAAATGATACTGAAGAAATGGTAAGTTATGCACTTCAGGTAGCTGAAGATGTCATACATAACGAGCCATCTTCTTACAATGAAGCTGTTAATGGTGCTGATTCGGCGCAATGGATTGCTGCCATGTGTGAGGAGATGGAATCACTTCACAAGAATAATTCATGGGAGCTGGTTACTTTACTAAAGGGAAGAAGAGTCATTGGGTGTAAATGGATTTTCAAAAGGAAAGATGGAACCTCTAGTGCTGAAGGGACCAGATATAAAGCACGATTAGTTGCAAAGGGATTCAGTCAAAAGGAAGGCGTAGACTACAATAAGATATTCTCACCTGTAGTCCGACACACTTCTATCAGGGTACTACTAGCTATAGTAGCACATCAGGATCTAGAACTCGAGCAATTAGACGTGAAGACGACTTTCTTACATGGTGAGATTGAAGAGGATATACTGGTGAGTCAGCCTAAAGGATTTCTTGTTCCTGGTAAGGAAACACATGTTTGTAGTCTGAAGAAGTCTTTGTATGGACTTAAACAGTCTCCTCGACAGTGGTATAAGCGATTTGACACATTCATGATTGAACATGGTTACAATAGGAGTGCATATGATTGTTGTGTCTATCACAACAAAATCGGTGATGGTTCTTTGATTTATTTACTCTTGTATGTAGACGACATGTCGCAACCAAGAAGATGTCGGAGATTCAAAAGGTGAAAGACCTTCTTAGTTCTGAGTTTGATATGAAAGATCTAGGTGGAGCACGAAAAATTCTGGGCATGGAAATAGTAAGAGATCGAGTTCAAAAGAAGCTATTTCTTTCACAGAAGAGTTATATTTTGAAAATGTTGTCTCGTTTTGGGATGAGTACAGCAAAGGCTCTCAATACTCCTGCAGCTGTTATTGATCATTTGTCTGCATTCGCACCCCAGTCTGAAGCTGAGAAGTTATACATGTCTAATGTACCGTATGCTAGTGCGGTGGGTAGTTTAATGTATGCCATGGTATGCACTAGACCTAATATTGCGTATTCGGTTAGTGTTGTTAGCAGGTTTATGTCTCGACCTGGTAAGGAACACTGACAAGCGGTAAAGAGAATATTTTGCTATCTGAGAGGCACATCTGATGTTGGTCTCATTTATGGGAGTAATAACTAGTGTCTCGTAACTGGTTATTCTGACTCAGATTATGCTGCAAATATCGATGGTAGAAGATCAATGACTGATTATGTTTACACCCTTGGTGACTCTGTGGTTAGTTGGAAGGAAACATTACAGTCAACGGTGAAGTTGTCCACTACCGAGGCTGAGTATATGGCGCTAACTGAAGCAGCCAAGGAAGGTATATGGTTGAAAGGATTAATCAGTGACCTTGGTATCCATCATGATCAGGCAATTGTTTTTTGTGATAGCTTAAGTGTTATTTGTTTGGCCAAAGATCAAGTGCATCATGATAGAGCCAAACATATTGATGTTCGTTATCATTTTCTTCGTACTGAGAAGAGAATCAAAGTGAAGAAGATCAGCACACATCATAATCCTGCTGACATGTTCACGAAGTCGATTCCACTTAACAAATTCATCCATTGTTTGGACCTGCTAAATGTTGACAGTTGGAAGTAGTTTGATCAGGCTCTTCTTGTTGGGTATTATTAAGGCAAGGTGGAGATTTGTAACGATCTGCCTTTAGTATAGGAATTAATATCACTTTAATTCTACAGTTATAAAAAATTAAGTTAGTATTTACGTTTCTTGTTTTCAGCATTTTTATAGGCGTAATTTATTTCTTTTGCTGAAATCTGTTTTATCTTTATCTTTTGACAATTAGAAATCTCTCTTCATCTGTTTATTTCCACACTTCATTGTTCATCATTTTCTTTCATTCCGCACAACAGTCACATATGTTGACAAGTTTTTCTCAGATCCATATTCTGATCCTTTAGATGCCTTTGACAATGTGACCATTCCTAATATTTATGCAACATAAAGAAAATAGAGACATTCAGAATTATTGAAAAAAATAAAAAAAATAATCAATAAATAAAAAAATGTAAAGAACATATAATAATTGGGTGAGAAGTTAATCTATCAATATAAGTATGATAATCAATTCTTCCTCTATGGGTGAACTCTTTGGTAATGAGTCTTTCTTTAGGTCTCTTAAAGATGTCTTGTAAATAATTGTTACATTAAAAAACTTTTATATCACTAGACAATTCAACAAGATCCTAGAATCAATTTGATGGCATAATGTTCAACTCTTTTTTCGTAGCATTATTCCATAAATCTGATCATTTATCCCTTATAACTTATAACTTCATAAAATATCAAAGATTATTTTGAACTCCAATATTAATTTCTATTATTGTAAATACACAACATAATCACTATGTATAGTTTTTTTCTTCTTATTCTAATAGATTTTCTTAATATGCAATATTCATCCTATTGAAAACTTGTTGTTTAATCGGTTATACATTCAACATTTTCTTAATATTTCTCTAAAACAATTCATCTAAAAAATTAATATCATCCATATTAATATTTTTAGGTTGAAAGATTTACCTAGCACAATAATAAAGAAAATAATCTTTGGAAACCCATCTTTATGTTACTTCTTTTAGTGTTTGCACTTGCAAGCTTGAGTAATACAAAATTTTATTTGGATTCTATTTGCTCATGTAATATATATATATATTGAAATTTTTCTTACCATTATTTTAAAGATTCTACATTAGTATTATTTATCCACAGCAGGGTATCAAATTTTTTCATATAATACCCTGCCACGTCAGCTTAACACCTATTTTAACACCCAGTTTTTAGCATATCCTACAACAGAGTGTTATTCAAAGATCAAAATTACTTTTCATATTCTCTCACTTTCACACATCATTTACCAAAAATTTTCAAACCATGGGTAATTCATCCAGTTTTTTAGTTCGAATGTGTATATTGGGTTTTGAGCGATTGAGAAGTTTGGAAAGAATTGTCGGTTTTGTAAGGATCCCTGAAAGTTTGAAGATTTCAAAAGAAAAGTGATACAAACAAGGATGATAATATGGTGGAAAATTTCAGAAATTTTTTTGGTGTCCAAATGACACAAACCAAGTCTCTATTTATAGATCTCGAAAATAAAAAAATAATGATATATAATTATATATTTATGATCAATTATTATGTAAAAGTGTATTTAAAAAAGAAACAAAAAAAAAAGTAACCACCAGCGCTGCTGCCACTTGGCACGCTGTGATTGAGCCACATCAAATTTGGTCCCGTATCAAAATTGATACCCATATTTTAACACTTAATTTTGATACTCTGCTGCACCATTTAATATTTTAACACCCATTTGATACATTTATAAATACAAACCATAACCCTTCTTTTTCATTCGCCTCTCTTCTTTCTCTCTCTTCCGCGCCGCAACCGCCTCCACCGCTTCTCTTTTTCGTCCTCTCGCGTTCCAGGTTAGATTTATTTGTTTTTTTTTGTTAATTATTAGATTTAGATTTGTTATCATTTAATTTAGTTTATATTATCTAGATTTAGGCTCGTTTAGATTATTTGTTTGGTAGTTTGATTTAGATTTGTTATTGTTTAGATTAGATTTAGGTTAGTTTGTTAAATATATATGATTTTGTTAGATTTTTTAAATGAATGATATATTTTAGTTATTGTGTTTGATTTAAGTTATATTAGATTTGGAATACAGTAATTTTGTTTGATTAATATATATATATATATATATATGAAATGAATTTAGGATGGTGAGTCATGACAAAGTATTCGGCGTACACCAGAGAAACTATCCCGGCAATACTAGAATTTGCTAGTAGTATCAAAAACTGCGGCACGTGAGGAAGAGGTGAGAAAAATTACGTTGGAATTAGAGCAAATCCGATTGAGGGATGCGGAAAGAGGCCAATTGCTTACTGAAATTAAAGCAGACAGGGCTGAAATGACGCAAAAATTGGAGAATCTCGAACATCAAATTGAATTGTTGAAGAGGCAGAATCAACCACCCCCTCCCCCCACATCTACTAATTTCTAGATTATATTGTTTGATTAATTATGTGTTATCTTTTCCGTACAAATGATGACATTTTGGTGTGTGTTTGCTTTCATAATTATGAATTATTATTATCCTTTGGTTTTGGTTTATTAATGTTGTTTATGAATTCTTTTCCTTTATTTATTAGATTGTCTTTATTTGAGAAAATTATAGAACATGATATATTTTTACCTTTGTCAAAAAAAATAGGGTAATTGCGAAGGTTTATTTGAAAACCTTCGGTTTTGACCCTTATTTAAAAAAAGCAGAAAAAATTCTAAGTGTTGGGAAGGGTCAAAACCGAAGGTTTTCAAATAAACCTTCGGTTTTGACCCTTGTTTAAAAAAGCATAAAAATTCTAAGTATTGGGAAGGGTCAAAACCGAAGGTTTTCAAATAAACCTTCGGTTTTGACCCTTGTCTAAAAAAAGCAGAAAAAATTCTAAGTTTTGGGAAGGGTCAAAACCGAAGGTTTTCAAATAAACCTTTGGTTTTAACCCTTGTTTAAAAAAAGCAGAAAAATTCTAAGTGTTGGGAAGGGTCAAAATCGAAGGTTTTCAAATAAACCTTCGGTTTTGACCCTTGTTTAAAAAAAGTAGAAAAAATTCTAAGTGTTGGGAATGGTCAAAACCGAAAGTTTTCAAATAAACCTTCGGTTTTGACCCTTGTTTAAAAAAAAACAAAAAATTCTAAGTGTTGGGAAGGGTCAAAACCGAAGGTTTTCAAATAAACCTTCAGTTTTGACCCTTGTTTAAAAAAAGCAGAAAAAATATTAAGTGTTGGGAATGGTCAAAACCAAAGGTTTTCAAATAAACCTTCGGTTTTGACCCTTGTTTAAAAAAGTAGAAAAAATTCTAAGTGTTGGGAAGGGTCAAAACCGAAGGTTTTCAAATAAACCTTCGGTTTTGACCCTTCCCAAAAACATTCTGTTTAAGGTCAGGACCGAGAGGTTTATTCAAAAACTTTCGCAAATACCCATCAAAACCGAAAGTTAATGGTATAACTTTCGGTTTTACTACTTCCTAATTTGTTAAATTATTTTGTTTTTAACATACTAATCTAGACTTCTAACTAATATAATCAAGTGTGTGTTATATTTTAAAAATTGAGATTGTGTTTAATGTTAAAATGTTTATGATTGTGTTTGATTATATAAAGAAGTGTATATGTATGTTTGTGTTTGATGATCATATGAATGTGTATAAAGTTTGATCATATGGATTTTGTAATGTTTTAAGTTATCAAATGTGTTAAATTAATGTTGTTCAAAGTCATTAGAAGATTAAAAACCAATTAATTTAACAATTTGTGAAATAGTAATTCCGAAATTAATGGTATAATTTTCGAAAATAGCTATCAAAACCGAAAGTTATACCATTAACCTTCGGAATTACCATTTCACAAATTGTGAAAATAATTGGTTTTTTACTTTCCAATCTAGACTCCTAACTAATATAATCAAATGTGTGTTATATTTTAAAAATTGAGATTGTGTTTAATGTTAACATGTTCATGATTGTGTTTGATCATATAGAGAAGTGTATATGAATGTTTATGTTTGATTATCCTATGTATTTGTGTAATGTTTGATCATATGGATTGGGAAATGTTTTACGGATATCAAATGTGTTAAATTAATGTTGTTCAAGGTTTTAGAAAGTGAGAAACCAATTAATTTAACAATTTGTCAAGTTGTAAAACCGAAAGTTAATTATATAACTTTCAGAAATAATGATCAAAACCGAGAGATATACACAAATCTCTCGGTTTTATCTATTTACATTTAATTGTACATATGTCAAAACCGAGAGATTTAGACACATCTCTCGGAATTTAAATGATCAAAACCGAGAGATATATCCAAATCTCTCAGAAATATGAAAAATCAAAACCGAGAGTTATATGATTAACTCTCGAAATTAATCAATTGATCAAAACCGAAAGTTAATCAAATAACTTTCGGTAATTACCAATTAAAAAAACAAAACCGCGACTTTCTTTCTTTCTTTCCCCGATTACTCTTACCCTCTCTTTCTCCCCCGATTCATTTTTCGCCGCCTCTCACCCGACAACGCCGCCGCCCCCCCGACGACGACGCCTCCCACTCGACGACGACGCAATTTGAAGATCCGTCTACTACTTGAAGACGACGCCGATTGAAGATCAAGAGATCGCCGCGCCTCCAGCCGAGTGAACACTCCGTTGCAGCGCCTCATCCTCCGCCTGCAGCCGTCGCTCCTCCACCTACAGTGCCCTCCGTTTGTTGAAGATCGTCGTGCTCCTCCTCCTACAACAACTAACGGTAAGTTTTTTAGGTTCTTATTATTATTAGAATTTTATTATTATAATAGGAGTTACATAATTTTGGGTTAATATTAGGTTGAATTAGATTTTAGGTTTGATTTGGATTTGGTATGAATGAATTTGATTTTAGGTTTGATTTGGATTTGGTATGAATGAATTTGATTTTAGGTTTGATTTGGATTTGGTATGAATGAATTAGATTTTAGGTTTGATTTGGATTTGGTATGAATGAATTTGATTTTAGGTTTGATTTGGATTTGGTATGAATGAATTTGATTTTAGGTTTGATTTGGATTTGGTATGAATGAATTTGATTTTAGGTTTGATTTGGATTTGGTATGAATGAATTTGATTTTAGGTTTGATTTAAATTTTGTATGAATGATTTTGATTTTATGTTAGATTTGGATTTGGTATGAATGAATTTGATTTTAGGTTTGATTTTGTATGAATAAATTAGATTTTAGTTAGAATTGGATTTTATATTGATTTTGATTAGTTTAAGTTCTTGTGATTAGATTTATGGTTGAATTTGGTTATTTGGATTGATTTAGGTTAGATTAAGTTGGAATTATGTTTGATTTTGGTTAGTTTAGGTTTTGATTAGGTTATATTTTAATTTGATATATGTATGATTTGGATTTTAATTTGGTTATTTAGATTGATTTAGGTTAGATTAGGTTGGAACTATGTTTTATTTTGGTTAAATTAGGTTGGAATTAAGTTTGATATATGTATGATTTTGATTGATATTATTTTTGGATTAACATTATGGTTATTTGGATTGATTTAGGTTAGATTAGGTTGGAATTATGTTTGACATATGTATGATTTTGATTGATATTATTTTTGGATATATGATGATAATTTGAATTGTGTATGAATAGAATTATGTTGGATTAGAATTGTTTTGAAATGTGTATGAATGAAATAATGTTAGGAGTACATCCCGACAAACAGTGAAATGTCTTTGCGTGAAATGCTTGAACACGCCGTTTATGGAAATAGACGAAGTGAAGACTCACCTAATCATTTATGGAATAAATGTTCATTATGAGTACTGGTATTGTCATGGAGAAAAGAGACGTACTACTCAAGTTGTTAATGACGATGTCGATGAAGATGCCGATGACTTCGATGAGATGATGATGATGATCAGTCGGAGGATGCCGCACCGGAATTCAACGATGCGAGACCGGAGATGAATAATACAGTTAATGAAGAGGTCAATGAAGAACGTTATATGCACGATTTTATAAACGATATGTTCTCCAACATTAATGATGTCCCGAACAACTATGAACCAATCGAAGATTCGCATAGATTTTATAAATTGCTTGATGATTGCAAATGGCCATTGTATGAAGGTGTTCGAATAACGAAATTATCAGCACTACTGAAACTAATTCACATAAAGAATGTATGTCAATGGACAAATTCTACGTTCGATAAGTTGCTACGTCTGATTAAAGACTACATATTACCGATTGACGCTCAATTGCCAAACTCCTACTACGAAAGTAAAAATTCATTACTTAGGGCTTAAATATGACAAGATAGCGCATGTACAAGATATGAATGGCAAAATTAGACATTCCACATATATAATCTTTAAGTGAGGTTTAAGAATAAAATATAAAATTTTACTTTAGGGCAATGAAATATAAATTTTATATTTCATTTTAAACTAGCATGCTCGTTGAAATATTTATTTGTTACATTAATACAATTAACTTAAATCAATATCATTATCAGTTTGATTTAATTTGTATCAATATCTTATAGTGTATGTATTAGAATTACATAATATTCAAAATTTATATTTAATTTCTTACTTAACTTAAATTTAAGCCAAGTTATATTTAAAAAATCTTAATGATCCATATTATGTAAATTTAAGTATAGCATCATTAAATTAATATAGTAGTGAAATCTATACTAATTCTTACAAAAATTGTATATAATAAATTTTATTTATATAGTTTTAAAAAATTAATATTATTAATTTATCAATAAAAGATTAAAAAATTAATCATAATTTTATGCTAAAATATTATTATTATTATAATCTCATTCTTTTAAAATTATAATGTTTATTAATAATAAGCTAACCACATTGCTATGACCCAACACATATAGATTCAAAACCCCTGTAACAACAAAACACGGATTTATAGTTTTACAACTTCTTCGTACTTACAAGTTGTAAGATCCGCCTCCTAATCCGTTAGGTTTGTACATTTATGCATGTAACGTACATAAACAAAAATTGTTAAAACAAAATTAAATATATAAATCAATCATTTTAACGTGATTACATATTAAGTACAACTAATTTATACTTTTTAATAATATAATAATTTTCGTAATTGATATAGAAACAAGTTTATTTCACTTTTATACAAATATAATATTGTATAGTAATTTGTATATAATAAACTAAAATATATTTTTCTACACAATATTATATCTTTATTACTTTTTATTCATTTATGGATATTTAAATATTCTATTATTTCATTATTAAAATTAAGATAAATAGAAATATAAATTTAAATCCAATTTTAAATTTTGTTTGGATAATATTAAAAATTAACTATAATAAATTTAAAGTTTTAGTATACTCTACCTTGCAATTGCAATGTATTATTATTTGAATTTATAACAATCTCTTGGGCATGTGTACCATGTAAATACCTGCCATATTTAAATATATGATAATTAAAAATAATATAATATTAAAAGATAAACTAACCAATCTTATATAATTGTTCATATAATTTATT